>NC_143047.1:39856250-40157500 GCF_057628025.1 Oncorhynchus mykiss
ATAAGGCCCTGACAATCACTGGTGTACTACATGAGACAGACCAATGCAAAGACCATTTGCCTACTGATGGTAAAATATGATTGTCATTGGGGGTGGATAGTAAAGACAGGAAGATTGATCAAGATTTGACCAAACACGTCCTGTAGGTAGAAGAAAACCAATATTTAATTTTGTGAAAAATAAATGGGTAGAAAAAGCAAACAGTTTGAAAACCCCTGAGCTGTAGAACTCTAGGATATTCCTAAAACATGTCTGGAGTCTGATCAGTGCAATCACTCAGCATTGTCCGAGGCAAGCTGGGTAGACAGCTAATTCAGCCTTTTTAACAGCAAATTGTCCAGACAGAAGGAAATCAATGTCTTCTACCGTCAGCCCAACAACCAGACAGAATAGTTTTCTCAGAGAGTGGACAAACTCCGATCTAATCTCTGAAACAGTGTGGAACCTTTAGCTGTGATTGCGAGTGGATGCTTGGAAGCTGATCTACTTATGTTGGATATATTGACTATATCACGATTATTATTCTATTATTTCATATACATGATTCATTCAAAATACAATATTTCTTATTTTATTAAGGCATTTGTCTGATCTCTGTTTATCTTATTAACTTCAAAAACACTTGCACAAATCCAATTGTAGAACAATGAAGTTTACATAGTATAATTTTTTTTTTTTTTTAATTTGATTGAATATTCGAAACATACAATATACTTGCAATGAAGCTGCTCAATAACTACATCATACCAGTCATCCAACAGATTCCCATTCAGAGTGACACAGAAGCATCCAGGGTCAATGCCCTGCTCAAGGGCATGTTGACCGATCTACCACCAGGCCAAAAAATGTGAACCCGAACCCTCCAAGATCCCCCCCACAGTTCCCCAATAGCTGTCCCTCAACCATTCGAGACCCCTCCCACAGTCCCCCCCAGAAAGAAAAATAAATAAAAAATAAAATTAATTCCATTCCCCACCCCCAAGAACCCCCCCAATGCACCAACAACCAAGAGAATGAACCCCCACCCCCAAGAACCCCCCAATGCACCAACAACCAAGAGAATGAACCCCCACCCCCAAGACCCCCCCCCCCCAATGCACCAACAACCAGGAGAATGAACCCCCACCCCCAAGAACACCCCAATGCACCAACAACCAGGAGAATGAACCCCCACCCCCAAGAACACCCCAATGCACCAACAATCAAGAGAATGAACCCCCACCCCCAAGAACCCCCCAATGCACCAACAACCAAGAGAATGAACCCCCACCCCCAAGAACCCCCCAATGCACCAACAACCAACAGAATGAACCCCCACCCCCAAGAACTCTCCAATACACCAACAACCAAGAGAATGAACCCCCACCCCCAAGAACCCCCAATGCACCAACAACCAAGAGAATGAACCCCCACCCCCAAGAACCCCCCAATGCACCAACAACCACGAGAATGAACCCCCACCCCCAAGAACCCCCCAATGCACCAACAACCAAGAGAATGAACCCCCACCCCCAAGAACTCCCCAATGCACCAACAACCAAGAGAATGAACCGCCACCCCCAAGAACCCCCCAATGCACCAACAACCAAGAGAATGAACCCCCACCCCCAAGAACCCCCCAATGCACCAACAACCACGAGAATGAACCCCCACCCCCAAGAACCCCCCAATGCACCAACAACCAAGAGAATGAACCCCCACCCCCAAGAACCCCCCAATGCACCAACAACCAAGAGAATGAACCGCCACCCCCAAGAACCCCCCAATGCACCAACAACCAAGAGAATGAACCCCCACCCCCAAGAACACCCCAATGCACCAACAACCAAGAGAATTAACCCCCACCCCCAAGAACCCCCCAATGCACCAACAACCAAGAGAATGAACCCCCACCCCCAAGAACACTCCAATGCACCAACAACCAAGAGAATGAACCGCCACCCCCAAGAACCCCCCAATGCACCAACAACCAAGAGAATTAACCCCCACCCCCAAGAACCCCCCAATGCACCAACAACCAAGAGAATGAACCCCCACCCCCAAGAACACTCCAATGCACCAACAACCAAGAGAATGAACCGCCACCCCCAAGAACCCCCCAATGCACCAACAACCAAGAGAATGAACCCCCACCCCCAAGAACCCCCCAATGCACCAACAACCAAGAGAATGAACCCCCACCCCCAAGAACCCCCCAATGCACCAACAACCACGAGAATGAACCCCCACCCCCAAGAACCCCCCAATGCACCAACAACCAAGAGAATGAACCCCCACCCCCAAGAACACTCCAATGCACCAACAACCAAGAGAATGAACCGCCACCCCCAAGAACCCCCCAATGCACCAACAACCAAGAGAATGAACCCCCACCCCCAAGAACCCCCCAATGCACCAACAACCAAGAGAATGAACCCCCACCCCCAAGAACCCCCCAATGCACCAACAACCACGAGAATGAACCCCCACCCCCAAGAACCCCCCAATGCACCAACAACCAAGAGAATGAACCCCCACCCCCAAGAACCCCCCAATGCACCAACAACCAAGAGAATGAACCGCCACCCCCAAGAACCCCCCAATGCACCAACAACCAAGAGAATGAACCCCCACCCCCAAGAACACCCCAATGCACCAACAACCAAGAGAATTAACCCCCACCCCCAAGAACCCCCCAATGCACCAACAACCAAGAGAATGAACCCCCACCCCCAAGAACACTCCAATGCACCAACAACCAAGAGAATGAACCGCCACCCCCAAGAACCCCCCAATGCACCAACATCCAAGAGAATGAACCCCCACCCCCAAGAACCCCCCAATGCACCAACAACCAAGAGAATGAACCCCCACCCCCAAGAACCCCCAATGCACCAACAACCAAGAGAATGAACCCCCACCCCCAAGAACCCCCCAATGCACCAACAACCAAGAGAATGAACCCCCACCCCCAAGAACCCCCCAATGCACCAACAACCAAGAGAATGAACCCCCACCCCCAAGACCCCCCCCAATGCACCAACAACCAAGAGAATGAACCCCCACCCCCAAGAACCCCCCCAATGCACCAACAACCAAGAGAATGAACCCCCACCCCCAAGACCCCCCCAATGCACCAACAACCAAGAGAATGAACCCCCACCCCCAAGACCCCCCCCCCCCCAATGCACCAACAACCAAGAGAATGAACCCCCACCCCCAAGAACCCCCCAATGCACCAACAACCAAGAGAATGAACCCCCACCCCCAAGAACCCCCCAATGCACCAACAACCAGGAGAATGAACCCCCACCCCCAAGAACCCCCCCAATGCACCAACAACCAAGAGAATGAACCCCCACCCCCAAGAACCCCCCCAATGCACCAACAACCAAGAGAATGAACCCCCACCCCCAAGAACTCCCCAATGCACCAACAACCAAGAGAATGAACCGCCACCCCCAAGAACCCCCCAATGCACCAACAACCAAGAGAATGAACCCCCACCCCCAAGAACCCCCCAATGCACCAACAACCACGAGAATGAACCCCCACCCCCAAGAACCCCCCAATGCACCAACAACCAAGAGAATGAACCCCCACCCCCAAGAACCCCCCAATGCACCAACAACCAAGAGAATGAACCGCCACCCCCAAGAACCCCCCAATGCACCAACAACCAAGAGAATGAACCCCCACCCCCAAGAACACCCCAATGCACCAACAACCAAGAGAATTAACCCCCACCCCCAAGAACCCCCCAATGCACCAACAACCAAGAGAATGAACCCCCACCCCCAAGAACACTCCAATGCACCAACAACCAAGAGAATGAACCGCCACCCCCAAGAACCCCCCAATGCACCAACAACCAAGAGAATTAACCCCCACCCCCAAGAACCCCCCAATGCACCAACAACCAAGAGAATGAACCCCCACCCCCAAGAACACTCCAATGCACCAACAACCAAGAGAATGAACCGCCACCCCCAAGAACCCCCCAATGCACCAACAACCAAGAGAATGAACCCCCACCCCCAAGAACCCCCCAATGCACCAACAACCAAGAGAATGAACCCCCACCCCCAAGAACCCCCCAATGCACCAACAACCACGAGAATGAACCCCCACCCCCAAGAACCCCCCAATGCACCAACAACCAAGAGAATGAACCCCCACCCCCAAGAACCCCCCAATGCACCAACAACCAAGAGAATGAACCGCCACCCCCAAGAACCCCCCAATGCACCAACAACCAAGAGAATGAACCCCCACCCCCAAGAACACCCCAATGCACCAACAACCAAGAGAATTAACCCCCACCCCCAAGAACCCCCCAATGCACCAAGAACCAAGAGAATGAACCCCCACCCCCAAGAACACTCCAATGCACCAACAACCAAGAGAATGAACCGCCACCCCCAAGAACCCCCCAATGCACCAACATCCAAGAGAATGAACCCCCACCCCCAAGAACCCCCCAATGCACCAACAACCAAGAGAATGAACCCCCACCCCCAAGAACCCCCAATGCACCAACAACCAAGAGAATGAACCCCCACCCCCAAGAACCCCCCAATGCACCAACAACCAAGAGAATGAACCCCCACCCCCAAGAACCCCCCAATGCACCAACAACCAAGAGAATGAACCCCCACCCCCAAGACCCCCCCCAATGCACCAACAACCAAGAGAATGAACCCCCACCCCCAAGAACCCCCCCAATGCACCAACAACCAAGAGAATGAACCCCCACCCCCAAGACCCCCCCAATGCACCAACAACCAAGAGAATGAACCCCCACCCCCAAGACCCCCCCCCCCCCCAATGCACCAACAACCAAGAGAATGAACCCCCACCCCCAAGAACCCCCCAATGCACCAACAACCAAGAGAATGAACCCCCACCCCCAAGAACCCCCCAATGCACCAACAACCAGGAGAATGAACCCCCACCCCCAAGAACCCCCCCAATGCACCAACAACCAAGAGAATGAACCCCCACCCCCAAGAACCCCCCCAATGCACCAACAACCAAGAGAACTAAAGAGACAAAAGGAAAAGACAGAAGAAAACAGCAAACAACAATGTAAAAAAATATATAAAACAAAATAATACATTTAAAACAAAGGACATCAAGGACAACTGAAATCATAACAGCAATGCCAACTGTATATGTTTGTGTGCATGTCTGGCACTATTACATGTATGTGTGTTCTTGTATGTGTTTATTTGAATGAGAGTGTGTGTATATGCATGTGTACAAACACCTGCATGGCATCATCCTCAGGCAAACCGGCATTAGTTGTAAAAACACTTCCACTTAGTGTCATTCAAATTTTTATTATGTTTTATTTTATTTTTACTTTTATCTTTGACCATCATTCTGACCATCATTCTATCTCCTGCACAGCAACTCCACTCCCACTTGTCTCCAATTCCACATACCAACCCTTAGCTTCCCTCAGCCCATCCCATCTATTGCTGCTGGTCACCCTCAGCCCATCCCATCTATCGCTGCTGGTCACCCTCAGCCCATCCCATCTATCGCTGCTGGTCACCTTCAGCCCATCCCATCTATCTCTGCTGGTCACCCTCAGCCCATCCCATCTATCTCTGCTGGTCACCCTCAGCCCATCCCATCTATCTCTGCTGGTCACCCTCAGCCCATCCCATCTATCTCTGCTGGTCAACCTCAGCCCATCCCATCTATCTCTGCTGGTCAACCTCAGCCCATCCCATCTATCTCTGCTGGTCAACCTCAGCCCATCCCATCTATCTCTGCTGGTCACCCTCAGCCCATCCCATCTATCTCTGCTGGTCACCCTCAGCCCATCCCATATATCTCTGCTGGTCACCCTCAGCCCATCCCATCTATCTCTGCTGGTCACCCTCAGCCCATCCCATCTATCTCTGCTGGTCACCCTCAGCCCATCCCATCTATCTCTGCTGGTCCCCCTCAGCCCATCCCATCTATCTCTGCTGGCCACCCACTTCGGGTTTCTGCGCAACACATATCTTTCAACTATGCGGTGATGTTTAGTACAATATACTAGTATAATTACTTGATTCTAGAACGGTTAAGCTTACATAGTATAATTACTTGTCTCTAGAACGATTAATCTTACATAGTATAATTACTTGACTCTAGAACAATTAATCTTACATAGTATAATTACTTGATTCTAGAACTATTAAGTTTACATAGTATAATTACTTGATTCTAGAACTATTAAGTTTACATAGTATAATTACTTGATTCTAGAACTATTAAGTTTACATAGTATAATTACTTGATTCTAGAACTATTAAGTTTACATAGTATAATTACTTGATTCTAGAACTATTAAGTTTACATAGTATAATTACCTGATTCTAGAACTATTAAGTTTACATAGTATAATTACTTGATTCTAGAACTATTAAGTTTACATAGTATAATTACTTGATTCTAGAACTATTAAGTTTACATAGTATAATTACCTGATTCTAGAACTATTAAGTTTACATAGTATAATTACTTGATTCTAGAACTATTAAGTTTACATAGTATAATTACTTGATTCTATCACTTCTTTCTTCTCCAACATTCCTTTTCATGCATTTTTCCTCGGTCACGAAATGAAAGATTACATCATCATCACAATTGTACAAGCAGGAATAATAACTCCCTCGTCCTTCACTGCAAAATCATAATCATCTCCTTTAAATGCCATAATGTCCGTTGATGTCTTCAGCAGTTTGTGCAAATAGATTTGTAAAGGGCAAGGTGTCAGATAAGAACGAATTGAGAGAGAAAAAAAGGTAGAAATTAAAAAGCTGCATGCAGTCGGTATTATACATGCAATCTTTTCTCCCCCGTTGACGATCTGAGCACAATGACCTTCTGAATCTCATTTGACGAATAAAAGAGAGCCGCAGTTCAATGACAACCAATGAGGTGACTCATGTAGCTGAACAAAGCAAATTAGTGCCTGTTCTCTCCCTGCAGGCTTTGACTCCATCTTTGAAATCTCCCTCTTATTGTTTTATTAAGCCTCCCAGAACACAGAATCACAGTCCTGTTTTATTAAGCCTCCTGGAACACAGAATCACAGTCCTGTTTTATTAAGCCTCCTGGAACACAGAATCACAGTCCTGTTTTATTAAGCCTCCTGGAACACAGAATCACAGTCCTGTTTTATTAAGCCTCCTGGAACACAGAATCACAGTCCTGTTTTATTACGCCTCCCGGAACACAGAATCACAGTCCTGTTTTATTAAGCCTCCCGGAACACAGAATCACAGTCCTGTTTTATTAAGCCTCCTGGAACACAGAATCACAGTCCTGTTTTATTACGCCTCCCGGAACACAGAATCACAGTCCTGTTTTATTAAGCCTCCCGGAACACAGAATCACAGTCCTGTTTTATTAAGCCTCCCGGAACACAGAATCACAGTCCTGTTTTATTAAGCCTCCCGGAACACAGAATCACAGTCCTGTTTTATTAAGCCTCCCGGAACACAGAATCACAGTCCTGTTTTATTAAGCCTCCTGGAACACAGAATCACAGTCCTGTTTTATTAAGCCTCCTGGAACACAGAATCACAGTCCTGTTTTATTAAGCCTCCCGGAACACAGAATCACAGCCCTGTTTTATTAAGCCTCCCGGAACACAGAATCACAGTCCTGTTGTATTAAGCCTCCTGGAACACAGAATCACAGTCCTGTTTTATTAAGCCTCCTGGAACACAGAATCACAGTCCTGTTGTATTAAGCCTCCTGGAACACAGAATCACAGTCCTGTTTTATTACGCCTCCCGGAACACAGAATCACAGTCCTGTTGTATTAAGCCTCCTGGAACACAGAATCACAGTCCTGTTTTATTAAGCCTCCTGGAACACAGAATCACAGTCCTGTTGTATTAAGCCTCCTGGAACACAGATTCACAGTCCTGTTTTATTAAGCCTCCCGGAACACAGAATCACAGTCCTGTTTTATTAAGCCTCCCAGAACACAGAATCACAGTCCTGTTTTATTAAGCCTCCCGGAACACAGAATCACAGTCCTGTTGTATTAAGCCTCCTGGAACACAGAATCACAGTCCTGTTGTATTAAGCCTCCTGGAACACAGAATCACAGTCCTGTTGTATTAAGCCTCCTTGAACACAGAATCACAGTCCTGTATTATTAAGCCTCCTTGAACACAGAATCACAGTCCTGTTTTATTACACCTCCTGGAACACAGATTCACAGTCCTGTTTTATTAAGCCTCCTGGAACACAGAATCACAGTCCTGTTTTATTAAGCCTCCTGGAACACAGAATCACAGACCTGTTGTATTAAGCCTCCCAGAACACAGAATCACAGTCCTGTTTTATTAAGCCTCCTGGAACACAGAATCACAGTCCTGTTGTATTAAGCCTCCCAGAACACAGAATCACAGTCATGTTGTATTAAGCCTCCTGGAACACAGAATCACAGTCCTGTTGTATTAAGCCTCCCGGAACACAGAATCACAGTCCTGTTTTATTAAGCCTCCTGGAACACAGAATCACAGTCCTGTTTTATTACACCTCCTGGAACACAGAATCACAGTCCTGTTTTATTAAGCTTCCTGGAACACAGAATCACAGTCCTGTTTTATTAAGCATCCTGGAACACAGAATCACAGTCCTGTTTTATTACACCTCCTGGAACACAGAATCACAGTCCTGTTTTATTAAGCTTCCTGGAACACAGAATCACAGTCCTGTTTTATTAAGCTTCCTGGAACACAGAATCACAGTCCTGTTTTATTAAGCCTCCTGGAACACAGAATCACAGTCCTGTTTTATTAAGCCTCCCGGAACACAGAATCACAGTCCTGTTGTATTAAGCCTCCTGGAACACAGAATCACAGTCCTGTTTAATGAACCATCCACTGTGCCTGAGCATTGTGCTCTTTCCCAGAGCAGGTAGCCTGATCCTAGATCTGTTTGTGCTGTTTTGCCAACTCCTTGTCACTCATTGTTAGCCACATTTGACCTCAGCACAAACAGATCTGGGATCAGGCTCCAGAGCAGGTGCTGCAGAGATCCCCTGATCGATAGATCACCTTGAGCACATGTGGACCCATCTATAGTGTTGGAGCAGTACAGCAGGTCTGCCCCAGAGCATGTGGGGGTGAGGACAGAGAACAGAGAGGTTTGAAAGGAGTTACCTCTTTTACAGTGTTTCCTGACATTATGTTGAGACACACACACACGCACGCACGCACCACGCACACATAGACACACAGACACACACACATAGACACATAGACACACACACACATACAGCACACACACACAGCACACTCCACATCTCTCCAGCTGTGAGGAATGATTTACCTAAATATCATCCCGAGAAAATGGAACATGAACCGGCAGTCATTTCCACATAGCCAATACAAGGATATGGAAAAACAATGAGGCATCACATAACATTAGAGTGCAGGCTACAGCATAGTGGTCATGGAGGGCCAGTTCTGATGATGGTAGGAAGGAGAGAAAACCAGGACTGGATTCACACGTACACTGTGGAGGTGAAACTCTAGGGTTTGTTGTTGTTGGCGACGCCTTGGCATGCGAAGGAACACCCTCTTCCCTCACAGGTCCACCTCTCACCGATCACTTCCCCTGCCTGGTGTGTGTGTGTGTTTGTGTGTGTTTGTGAGGTGTGTGTGTGTGTGTGTGTGTGGGGAGGGGGAGGGGGGGGGGGAGCCACCACCACCACCACCACCACCACCATGCTGCTGTGGAATGGGTTAGCTTAGTCCCCATGACTGTCAACATTTGTAGACACGGAGGGCTTCAGATGATTGAACCAACACCAGGTCCTGCACCCTTCATCTCTCTCTCTCCTTCTGTCTCTCTCTCTCTCTCCCTCTCCTTCTGTCTCTCTCTCTCTCTCTCCTTCTGTCTCTCTCTCTCTCTCTCTCTCCCTCTCCTTGTCTCTCTCTCTCTCCCTCTCCTTCTGTCTCTCTCTCTCTCTCTCCTTCTGTCTCTCTCTCTCTCTCTCTCTCTCTCCTTCTGTCTGTCTCTCTCTCCCTCTCTCGCTCTCTCTCTCCCTCTCTCTCTCTCTCTCTCTCCTTCTGTCTCTCTCTCTGTTTATTTAATGTCTTAAACCCTTTAGCTCCCTTTGTGGTGCACGTACCAGTGCACTCACCAGATGTGTAGGAACTAGGGTCTGTTGGGTCAGCCCATAGGAGTGTGTACACAGGCTGACATCTGACAGGCACATATACACTTATTTACACTACGTTGATATATTACCTCTTACACACACATACTGAACCTGGAACACACACACACACACACACTTATTCATACCACACACACATACTGAACCTGGGACACACACACACACATACTGAACCTGGGACACACACACACACACACACACACTTATTCATACCACACACACATACTGAACCTGGGACACACACACACACACACACACACACTTATTCATACCACACACACACGCCCCTTCTGCCAATTGGACAGTTCCATCATGTATTTGTCCCAGCGTATTACATTGCCTCCTGAATTTCCCTGCTCTTTAGCTCCCTCTCAAATAGAACTGATGCTGTGAGAACAAACATCCTGTGAGAAGTCACAGGTCCTAGACCTAGCACAACAACATGAAGAACAACCAGCCTCCCGTCCATCTTGTGTGTGTGTGTGTGTGTGTGTGTGTGTGTGTGTGTGTGTGTGTGTGTGTGTGTGTGTGTGTGTGTGTGTGTGTGTGTGTGTGTGTGTGTGTGTGTGTGTACTGTACACATGAGTCAGGGTGTCTGACAAAACATGTAAAGACTGAGTTTCTGTCGTAAGACACTGCTCAAATAGCATCTCCTCATTGGCTGCCAACACTAACCCAAACACACAGACAGACCATGGAGGAGAGGCTTGTTCTTGTCATTCTCACTTCAGCCGTGAGGGAACACATTGAGAAAAACAGAAAAACATTGAGTAAAATACTTCCCCTTTTCATGCTGAGCTGCTGAGTGAGAAAAATAAAGAATATGTGTACAATAAAACCACGAAGTAGCTAAGTTAGGTGATTCATGTAGGGCGTAATGTTTTAGGAGTCTTCATGTACATTGTGATTTAAACAATTGCCTCTTGGTCCGTAGTAGCCACAGTTAGAACAACACAGCACATGTGCAGCTCATGTTAGAATCTGAGCCGTCACCGTCATGGCGTGCCGATGTAACGCACCAGGGCACGTCTAGCATGTACAGGACAATGCCATAACCTCAGAGGCTAACCACAGGTTGTCCTAGCCTCCCGACGAAGTGTGTTTCATTGGGTCTGATACAGGGAGTTCCAGGGAGTTGTTCCACACTGGTACAGAAATGGTTCCTCTACTAACCACCGTGAGCCAGACCACTGCGATCTGAAACCCCACCGCAATACACAGTGGGTTACCAACACTGAACATAAACACGGTACTTTCCTCTTTTCTTGTCAGAAGTTGGCTTTCTCTCGTTTCTCTTTGTTTTTTTTTACTAGTCCTTGGCGGGGATCTTCCGACCGCAACATTCTAGCACATTTCTACATACCCACAATTCACTCTGTTGAAATAAACAATGGTCGCCATACTGAGTTAAACTACCTCCTGGAGTCTTGGGCTGAACCAGAGCCCGTAGGTCAGAGAGGGAGAAAGAAAGGCAGAGACACACATGAGAGAACACTTCTTCTCTGTGCTCTGTGGGGAGCCGACGGATGACTTCCTGTAGCTGATGACAATGCGGCCGTCGGTCCCCTTCTGTCGCAATTAATTTCTGCTGCTGCCAACACAACAACACAAGCTTGGTGTGGCGCCGCAACGTTAGCTCAATGCATTAATTAGCCCAGCGCCATTAGCAGACAAATAAGGAGAATCAGAGGCACTTAATCAGCACATGATGTCCCTCTTCAGAGTAATTGAACAAGTGTTGCTGTCTTGGGGCCCTGATTGGAGCTGTGGCCATGGCTAACGACGCTGCATGCTAGCTCCATTAGCGATTAGTACCTGGGTGAAGGGTAGCACTGAAAGGCTAGAGAAGCAGGAGGAAATGTTTGTTTACAGCCTCTTCCAGAGAGAGAGAGAGAGAGAGGTTATTAACTACCATGGCAACTAATGGGTACGCTGCGGGAGCAATTAGCCACATAGTTGGGTAGAGACGTGGAAAAGAACACGCTGCTCAGACAGGCTAACTACACACTCCAGAGGAATCCTAACATCTTCTTTGAAAGTGCTTTAGGTTGTGGGCTACACATGTTTGAACTGAAAATATTTATCAGAAACCTGCGAAAATGCTTCCAACAGGTAAGAGCGAGACACAAAATGGTAGGTCTCAACTCTGTATCACCTGGTTTTCTCAATGCTTATAGCCACTAAGCACTACAATAACTCAGAGGAAACATTCAGTCAAATCATCAAAATAATTATCTTGTTTTGTCTCATAAATGACATGTAACAAAGGCGGAAATAGAAACCCTGTCTTTTAACGTGTTGCGTTTCATTTTCTGTAGCTCAGTTGGTAGAGCATGGTGCTTGTGATGCCTGAATAGTGGGTTCGAATCCCGGGTCCACCCTTAAAAAATGTTTTATTCACGAATGACTGTCGCTTTGGATAAAAGTGTCTGGCTTGAGCTAGTGGAATGGGTGTCAGCGGCATGTGGTACTCAGTGGGAACTCGGAACACATAATTACCTCTCAGAGGCTGCTACCTGGCAGATGTAGCGATAACACATGGTTGCTTTCAAACATTCCAATGGCAACACCCTTGTTAACTTAAAGGACATAGAAGGTCACATTACAAACCATAGTTATGGGTGTTATGGACACACATTGGTCTTTTTCCAGGATACTATTTTTTTCCTGCTTTCCATAATAATGTCTTGCTAGCAACTAATAGTGTAAACTTTATTTTTATTCATGTATGCTAAGTAATAATATTAATGTCAGTCACAGTAATAATTTCACACTCATTTTGTAATTATACAATGACACTAAACCAGACGATGGTTGCCATGGCATTAATATGTGAGCCATACTGCCATGTGGTGTAGACAGTGGCCATATTGTGTTCCCTAGCTATCTGCTACTTCTACCCAGATGGATGGTCATATTGTGTTCCCTAGCTATCTGTTACTTCTACCCAGATGGATGGCCATATTGTGTTCCCTAGCTATCTGCTACTTCTACACAGACAGTGGCCATATTGTGTTCCCTAGCTATCTGTTACTTCTACCCAGACAGTGGCCATATTGTGTTCCCTAGCTATCTGTTACTTCTACCCAGACAGTGGCCATATTGTGTTCCCTAGCTATCTGTTACTTCTACCCAGACAGTGGCCATATTGTGTTCCCTAGCTACCTGTTACTTCTACCCAGATGGATGGCCATATTGTGTTCCCTAGCTATCTGTTACTTCTACCCAGACGGATGGCCATATTGTGTTCCCTAGCTATCTGTTACTTCTACCCAGACAGTGGCCATATTGTGTTCCCTAGCTACCTGTTACTTCTACCCAGATGGATGGCCATATTGTGTTCCCTAGCTATCTGTTACTTCTACCCAGACAGTGGCCATATTGTGTTCCCTAGCTACCTGTTACTTCTACCCAGATGGATGGCCATATTGTGTTCCCTAGCTATCTGTTACTTCTACCCAGACGGATGGCCATATTGTGTTCCCTAGCTATCTGTTACTTCTACCCAGACAGTGGCCATATTGTGTTCCCTAGCTACCTGTTACTTCTACCCAGACGGATGGCCATATTGTGTTCCCTAGCTATCTGTTACTTCTACCCAGACAGTGGCCATATTGTGTTCCCTAGCTATCTGTTACTTCTACCCAGACAGTGGCCATATTGTGTTCCCTAGCTACCTGTTACTTCTACCCAGATGGATGGCCATATTGTGTTCCCTAGCTATCTGTTACTTCTACCCAGATGGATGGCCATATTGTGTTCCCTAGCTATCTGTTACTTCTACCCAGACAGATGGCCATATTGTGTTCCCTAGCTACCTGTTACTTCTACCCAGACAGTGGCCATATTGTGTTCCCTAGCTATCTGTTACTTCTACCCAGACAGTGGCCATATTGTGTTCCCTAGCTATCTGTTACTTCTACCCAGACAGTGGCCATATTGTGTTCCCTAGCTATCTGCTACTTCTACACAGACAGTGGCCATATTGTGTTCCCTAGCTATCTGTTACTTCTACCCAGACAGATGGCCATATTGTGTTCCCTAGCTATCTGTTACTTCTACCCAGATGGATGGCCATATTGTGTTCCCTAGCTATCTGTTACTTCTACCCAGACGGATGGCCATATTGTGTTCCCTAGCTATCTGTTACTTCTACCCAGATGGATGGCCATATTGTGTTCCCTAGCTATCTGTTACTTCTACCCAGATAGATAGATAAAACCCACTCCCTGATCTCAGCCGACATCAAGGTGTAGCAGTGAACCAGGTTAGTAGAGGCAGGAGAAGAGGGTGTCATGGTTGAATTACACTACAGTCACATACTGTTGCATTCTGTGCTGGTTAAAAACACTGACAAGGCAAGACAGGCCCACATAAATACATTTCCTGCCCTGTTGCTTTAGGCTCTGCCCCCAACTGTCTGCTGAGTCACCGGATAAAGAACTAAACTCCCCTTTTGTCTTTCTGACAGAGCAAACCCCTTGGGCTTAGAAACTCACTACCTTTCTAAGGTGAAGACGGACACATTACATGACTGACAGACACACAGACAGTTTGGCAGGAGGCAGTATTGAATGCAGTAATAACAGTTCTTAAAGTTGGAGTCGCTCAGCCTGTTTTTATTTTCACAAGCTGCTATTAAGTAGATGTGATGTTCATGCTCCTGGGTGTGTTATTGTCAGTCGTTGAACTGTATCCAGGAGAGGTAAACAGTAGGTTCATGAGATGTTTTGTAGTGATGTCATGTCTCATAATAACTGTACCCAGGAGAGGTAAACAGTAGGTTCATGAGATGTTTTGTAGTGATGTCATGTCTCATAATAACTGTACCCAGGAGAGGTAAACAGTAGGTTCATGAGATGTTTTGTAATGATGTCATGTCTCATAATAACTGTACCCAGGAGAGGTAAACAGTAGGTTCATGTGATGTTTTGTAGTGATGTCATGTCTCATAATAACTGTACCCAGGAGAGGTAAACAGTAGGTTCATGAGATGTTTTTGTAGTGATGTCATGTCTCATAACTGTATCCAGGAGAGGTAAACAGTAGGTTCATGAGATGTTTTGTAGTGATGTCATGTCTCATAATAACTGTACCCAGGAGAGGTAAACAGTAGGTTCATGAGATGTTTTGTAGTGATGTCATGTCTCATAATAACTGTACCCAGGAGAGGTAAACAGTAGGTTCATGAGATGTTTTGTAGTGATGTCATGTCTCATAATAACTGTACCCAGGAGAGGTAAACAGTAGGTTCAGGAGATGTTTTGTAGTGATGTCATGTCTCATAATAACTGTACCCAGGAGAGGTAAACAGTAGGTTGATGAGATGTTTTGTAGTGATGTCATGTCTCATAACTGTTTCCAGGAGAGGTAAACAGTAGGTTCAGGAGATGTTTTGTAGTGATGTCATGTCTCATAATAACTGTTTCCAGGAGAGGTAAACAGTAGGTTCATGTGATGTTTTGTAGTGATGTCATGTCTCATAATAACTGTACCTAGAAGAGGTAAACAGTAGGTTGATGAGATGTTTTGTAGTGATGTCATGTCTCATAACTGTTTCCAGGAGAGGTAAACAGTAGGTTCAGGAGATGTTTTGTAGTGATGTCATGTCTCATAATAACTGTTTCCAGGAGAGGTAAACAGTAGGTTCAGGAGATGTTTTGTAGTGATGTCATGTCTCATAACTGTTTCCAGGAGAGGTAAACAGTAGGTTCATGAGATGTTTTGTAGTGATGTCATGTCTCATAACTGTATCCAGGAGAGGTAAACAGTAGGTTCATGAGATGTTTTGTAATGATGTCATGTCTCATAACTGTATCCAGGAGAGGTAAACAGTAGGTTCATGAGATGTTTTGTAGTGATGTCATGTCTCATAACTGTATCCAGGAGAGGTAAACAGTAGGTTCATGAGATGTTTTGTAGTGATGTCATGTCTCATAATAACTGTTTCCAGGAGAGGTAAACAGTAGGTTCAGGAGATGTTTTGTAGTGATGTCATGTCTCATAACTGTATCCAGGAGAGGTAAACAGTAGGTTCATGATATGTTTTGTAGTGATGTCATGTTTCATAATAACTGTTTCCAGGACAGGTAAACAGTAGGTTCAGGAGATGTTTTGTAGTGATGTCATGACTCATAATAACTGTATCCAGGACAGGTAAACAGTAGGTTCAGGAGATGTTTTGTAGTGATGTCATGACTCATAATAACTGTATCCAGGAGAGGTAAACAGTAGGTTCATGAGATGTTTTGTAGTGATGTCATGTCTCATAACTGTATCCAGGAGAGGTAAACAGTAGGTTCATGAGATGTTTTGTAGTGATGTCATGTCTCATAATAACTGTATCCAGGAGAGGTAAACAGTAGGTTCATGAGATGTTTTGTAGTGATGTCATGTCTCATAATAACTGTACCCAGGAGAGGTAAACAGTAGGTTCATGAGATGTTTTGTAGTGATGTCATGTCTCATAACTGTTTCCAGGAGAGGTAAACAGTAGGTTCATGAGATGTTTTGTAGTGATGTCATGTCTCATAATAACTGTTTCCAGGAGAGGTAAACAGTAGGTTCATGAGATGTTTTGTAGTGATGTCATGTCTCATAACTGTTTCCAGGAGAGGTAAACAGTAGGTTCATGAGATGTTTTGTAGTGATGTCATGTCTCATAATAACTGTACCCAGGAGAGGTAAACAGTAGGTTCATGAGATGTTTTGTAGTGATGTCATGTCTCATAACTGTTTCCAGGAGAGGTAAACAGTAGGTTCATGAGATGTTTTGTAGTGATGTCATGTCTCATAACTGTTTCCAGGAGAGGTAAACAGTAGGTTCAGGAGATGTTTTGTAGTGATGTCATGTCTCATAATAACTGTACCCAGGAGAGGTAAACAGTAGGTTCAGGAGATGTTTTGTAGTGATGTCATGTCTCATAATAACTGTACCCAGGAGAGGTAAACAGTAGGTTCATGAGATGTTTTGTAGTGATGTCATGTCTCATAATAACTGTATCCAGGAGAGGTAAACAGTAGGTTCAGGAGATGTTTTGTAGTGATGTCATGTCTCATAATAACTGTACCCAGGAGAGGTAAACAGTAGGTTCAGGAGATGTTTTGTAGTGATGTCATGTCTCATAATAACTGTACCCGGGAGAGGTAAACAGTAGGTTCATGAGATGTTTTGTAGTGATGTCATGTCTCATAACTGTTTCCAGGAGAGGTAAACAGTAGGTTCAGGAGATGTTTTGTAGTGATGTCATGTCTCATAACTGTATCCAGGAGAGGTAAACAGTAGGTTCATGAGATGTTTTGTAGTGATGTCATGTCTCATAATAACTGTACCCAGGAGAGGTAAACAGTAGGTTCATGAGATGTTTTGTAGTGATGTCATGTCTCATAACTGTTTCCAGGAGAGGTAAACAGTAGGTTCATGAGATGTTTTGTAGTGATGTCATGTCTCATAACTGTTTCCAGGAGAGGTAAACAGTAGGTTCATGAGATGTTTTGTAGTGATGTCATGTCTCATAATAACTGTATCCAGGAGAGGTAAACAGTAGGTTCAGGAGATGTTTTGTAGTGATGTCATGTCTCATAACTGTTTCCAGGAGAGGTAAACAGTAGGTTCATGAGATGTTTTGTAGTGATGTCATGTCTCATAATAACTGTACCCAGGAGAGGTAAACAGTAGGTTCATGAGATGTTTTGTAGTAATGTCATGTCTCATAATAACTGTACCCAGGAGAGGTAAACAGTAGGTTCAGGAGATGTTTTGTAGTGATGTCATGTCTCATAACTGTATCCAGGAGAGGTAAACAGTAGGTTCATGAGATGTTTTGTAGTGATGTCATGTCTCATAATAACTGTACCCAGGAGAGGTAAACAGTAGGTTCATGAGATGTTTTGTAGTGATGTCATGTCTCATAACTGTTTCCAGGAGAGGTAAACAGTAGGTTCATGAGATGTTTTGTAGTGATGTCATGTCTCATAACTGTTTCCAGGAGAGGTAAACAGTAGGTTCATGAGATGTTTTGTAGTGATGTCATGTCTCATAATAACTGTTTCCAGGAGAGGTAAACAGTAGGTTCATGAGATGTTTTGTAGTGATGTCATGTCTCATAACTGTTTCCAGGAGAGGTAAACAGTAGGTTCATGAGATGTTTTGTAGTGATGTCATGTCTCATAATAACTGTACCCAGGAGAGGTAAACAGTAGGTTCATGAGATGTTTTGTAGTGATGTCATGTCTCATAACTGTTTCCAGGAGAGGTAAACAGTAGGTTCATGAGATGTTTTGTAGTGATGTCATGTCTCATAACTGTTTCCAGGAGAGGTAAACAGTAGGTTCAGGAGATGTTTTGTAGTGATGTCATGTCTCATAATAACTGTACCCAGGAGAGGTAAACAGTAGGTTCAGGAGATGTTTTGTAGTGATGTCATGTCTCATAATAACTGTACCCAGGAGAGGTAAACAGTAGGTTCATGAGATGTTTTGTAGTGATGTCATGTCTCATAATAACTGTATCCAGGAGAGGTAAACAGTAGGTTCAGGAGATGTTTTGTAGTGATGTCATGTCTCATAATAACTGTACCCAGGAGAGGTAAACAGTAGGTTCAGGAGATGTTTTGTAGTGATGTCATGTCTCATAATAACTGTACCCGGGAGAGGTAAACAGTAGGTTCATGAGATGTTTTGTAGTGATGTCATGTCTCATAACTGTTTCCAGGAGAGGTAAACAGTAGGTTCAGGAGATGTTTTGTAGTGATGTCATGTCTCATAACTGTATCCAGGAGAGGTAAACAGTAGGTTCATGAGATGTTTTGTAGTGATGTCATGTCTCATAATAACTGTACCCAGGAGAGGTAAACAGTAGGTTCATGAGATGTTTTGTAGTGATGTCATGTCTCATAACTGTTTCCAGGAGAGGTAAACAGTAGGTTCATGAGATGTTTTGTAGTGATGTCATGTCTCATAACTGTTTCCAGGAGAGGTAAACAGTAGGTTCATGAGATGTTTTGTAGTGATGTCATGTCTCATAATAACTGTATCCAGGAGAGGTAAACAGTAGGTTCAGGAGATGTTTTGTAGTGATGTCATGTCTCATAACTGTTTCCAGGAGAGGTAAACAGTAGGTTCATGAGATGTTTTGTAGTGATGTCATGTCTCATAATAACTGTACCCAGGAGAGGTAAACAGTAGGTTCATGAGATGTTTTGTAGTAATGTCATGTCTCATAATAACTGTACCCAGGAGAGGTAAACAGTAGGTTCAGGAGATGTTTTGTAGTGATGTCATGTCTCATAACTGTATCCAGGAGAGGTAAACAGTAGGTTCATGAGATGTTTTGTAGTGATGTCATGTCTCATAATAACTGTACCCAGGAGAGGTAAACAGTAGGTTCATGAGATGTTTTGTAGTGATGTCATGTCTCATAACTGTTTCCAGGAGAGGTAAACAGTAGGTTCATGAGATGTTTTGTAGTGATGTCATGTCTCATAACTGTTTCCAGGAGAGGTAAACAGTAGGTTCATGAGATGTTTTGTAGTGATGTCATGTCTCATAATAACTGTACCCAGGAGAGGTAAACAGTAGGTTCATGAGATGTTTTGTAGTGATGTCATGTCTCATAACTGTTTCCAGGAGAGGTAAACAGTAGGTTCATGAGATGTTTTGTAGTGATGTCATGTCTCATAATAACTGTACCCAGGAGAGGTAAACAGTAGGTTCATGAGATGTTTTGTAGTAATGTCATGTCTCATAATAACTGTACCCAGGAGAGGTAAACAGTAGGTTCAGGAGATGTTTTGTAGTGATGTCATGTCTCATAATAACTGTATCCAGGAGAGGTAAACAGTAGGTTCATGAGATGTTTTGTAGTGATGTCATGTCTCATAATAACTGTACCCAGGAGAGGTAAACAGTAGGTTCAGGAGATGTTTTGTAGTGATGTCATGTCTCATAACTGTTTCCAGGAGAGGTAAACAGTAGGTTCAGGAGATGTTTTGTAGTGATGTCATGTCTCATAATAACTGTTTCCAGGAGAGGTAAACAGTAGGTTCATGAGATGTTTTGTAGTTATGTCATGTCTCATAACTCTTTCCAGGAGAGGTAAACAGTAGGTTCAGGAGATGTTTTGTAGTGATGTCATGTCTCATAACTGTATCCAGGAGAGGTAAACAGTAGGTTCAGGAGATGTTTTGTAGTGATGTCATGTCTCATAATAACTGTACCCAGGAGAGGTAAAGAGTAGGTTCAGGAGATGTTTTGTAGTGATGTCATGTCTCATAATAACTGTACCCAGGAGAGGTAAACAGTAGGTTCAGGAGATGTTTTGTAGTGATGTCATGTCTCATAATAACTGTACCCAGGAGAGGTAAACAGTAGGTTCAGGAGATGTTTTGTAGTGATGTCATGTCTCATAACTGTATCCAGGAGAGGTAAACAGTAGGTTCAGGAGATGTTTTGTAGTGATGTCATGTCTCATAATAACTGTACCCAGGAGAGGTAAAGAGTAGGTTCAGGAGATGTTTTGTAGTGATGTCATGTCTCATAATAACTGTACCCAGGAGAGGTAAACAGTAGGTTCAGGAGATGTTTTGTAGTGATGTCATGTCTCATAATAACTGTACCCAGGAGAGGTAAACAGTAGGTTCATGAGATGTTTTGTAGTGATGTCATGTCTCATAATAACTGTTTCCAGGAGAGGTAAACAGTAGGTTCATGTGATGTTTTGTAGTGATGTCATGTCTCATAATAACTGTACCTAGAAGAGGTAAACAGTAGGTTGATGAGATGTTTTGTAGTGATGTCATGTCTCATAACTGTTTCCAGGAGAGGTAAACAGTAGGTTCAGGAGATGTTTTGTAGTGATGTCATGTCTCATAATAACTGTTTCCAGGAGAGGTAAACAGTAGGTTCAGGAGATGTTTTGTAGTGATGTCATGTCTCATAACTGTTTCCAGGAGAGGTAAACAGTAGGTTCATGAGATGTTTTGTAGTGATGTCATGTCTCATAACTGTATCCAGGAGAGGTAAACAGTAGGTTCATGAGATGTTTTGTAATGATGTCATGTCTCATAACTGTATCCAGGAGAGGTAAACAGTAGGTTCATGAGATGTTTTGTAGTGATGTCATGTCTCATAACTGTATCCAGGAGAGGTAAACAGTAGGTTCATGAGATGTTTTGTAGTGATGTCATGTCTCATAATAACTGTTTCCAGGAGAGGTAAACAGTAGGTTCAGGAGATGTTTTGTAGTGATGTCATGTCTCATAACTGTATCCAGGAGAGGTAAACAGTAGGTTCATGATATGTTTTGTAGTGATGTCATGTTTCATAATAACTGTTTCCAGGACAGGTAAACAGTAGGTTCAGGAGATGTTTTGTAGTGATGTCATGACTCATAATAACTGTATCCAGGACAGGTAAACAGTAGGTTCAGGAGATGTTTTGTAGTGATGTCATGACTCATAATAACTGTATCCAGGAGAGGTAAACAGTAGGTTCATGAGATGTTTTGTAGTGATGTCATGTCTCATAACTGTATCCAGGAGAGGTAAACAGTAGGTTCATGAGATGTTTTGTAGTGATGTCATGTCTCATAATAACTGTATCCAGGAGAGGTAAACAGTAGGTTCATTAGATGTTTTGTAGTGATGTCATGTCTCATAATAACTGTACCCAGGAGAGGTAAACAGTAGGTTCATGAGATGTTTTGTAGTGATGTCATGTCTCATAATAACTGTACCCAGGAGAGGTAAACAGTAGGTTCATGAGATGTTTTGTAGTGATGTCATGTCTAATAATAACTGTACCCAGGAGAGGTAAACAGTAGGTTCATGAGATGTTTTGTAGTGATGTCATGTCTCATAATAACTGTACCCAGGAGAGGTAAACAGTAGGTTCAGGAGATGTTTTGTAGTGATGTCATGTCTCATAATAACTGTATCCAGGAGAGGTAAACAGTAGGTTCATGAGATGTTTTGTAGTGATGTCATGTCTCATAATAACTGTTTCCAGGAGAGGTAAACAGTAGGTTCATGAGATGTTTTGTAGTGATGTCATGTCTCATAACTGTTTCCAGGAGAGGTAAACAGTAGGTTCATGAGATGTTTTGTAGTGATGTCATGTCTCATAATAACTGTACCCAGGAGAGGTAAACAGTAGGTTCATGAGATGTTTTGTAGTGATGTCATGTCTCATAACTGTTTCCAGGAGAGGTAAACAGTAGGTTCATGAGATGTTTTGTAGTGATGTCATGTCTCATAACTGTTTCCAGGAGAGGTAAACAGTAGGTTCAGGAGATGTTTTGTAGTGATGTCATGTCTCATAACTGTATCCAGGAGAGGTAAACAGTAGGTTCATGAGATGTTTTGTAGTGATGTCATGTCTCATAACTGTTTCCAGGAGAGGTAAACAGTAGGTTCAGGAGATGTTTTGTAGTGATGTCATGTCTCATAATAACTGTACCCAGGAGAGGTAAACAGTAGGTTCAGGAGATGTTTTGTAGTGATGTCATGTCTCATAATAACTGTACCCAGGAGAGGTAAACAGTAGGTTCATGAGATGTTTTGTAGTGATGTCATGTCTCATAATAACTGTATCCAGGAGAGGTAAACAGTAGGTTCAGGAGATGTTTTGTAGTGATGTCATGTCTCATAATAACTGTACCCAGGAGAGGTAAACAGTAGGTTCAGGAGATGTTTTGTAGTGATGTCATGTCTCATAACTGTTTCCAGGAGAGGTAAACAGTAGGTTCAGGAGATGTTTTGTAGTGATGTCATGTCTCATAATAACTGTACCCAGGAGAGGTAAACAGTAGGTTCAGGAGATGTTTTGTAGTGATGTCATGTCTCATAATAACTGTACCCAGGAGAGGTAAACAGTAGGTTCATGAGATGTTTTGTAGTGATGTCATGTCTCATAATAACTGTATCCAGGAGAGGTAAACAGTAGGTTCAGGAGATGTTTTGTAGTGATGTCATGTCTCATAATAACTGTACCCAGGAGAGGTAAACAGTAGGTTCAGGAGATGTTTTGTAGTGATGTCATGTCTCATAATAACTGTACCCGGGAGAGGTAAACAGTAGGTTCATGAGATGTTTTGTAGTGATGTCATGTCTCATAACTGTTTCCAGGAGAGGTAAACAGTAGGTTCAGGAGATGTTTTGTAGTGATGTCATGTCTCATAACTGTATCCAGGAGAGGTAAACAGTAGGTTCATGAGATGTTTTGTAGTGATGTCATGTCTCATAATAACTGTACCCAGGAGAGGTAAACAGTAGGTTCATGAGATGTTTTGTAGTGATGTCATGTCTCATAACTGTTTCCAGGAGAGGTAAACAGTAGGTTCATGAGATGTTTTGTAGTGATGTCATGTCTCATAACTGTTTCCAGGAGAGGTAAACAGTAGGTTCATGAGATGTTTTGTAGTGATGTCATGTCTCATAATAACTGTACCCAGTAGAGGTAAACAGTAGGTTCATGAGATGTTTTGTAGTGATGTCATGTCTCATAACTGTTTCCAGGAGAGGTAAACAGTAGGTTCATGAGATGTTTTGTAGTGATGTCATGTCTCATAATAACTGTACCCAGGAGAGGTAAACAGTAGGTTCATGAGATGTTTTGTAGTAATGTCATGTCTCATAATAACTGTACCCAGGAGAGGTAAACAGTAGGTTCAGGAGATGTTTTGTAGTGATGTCATGTCTCATAATAACTGTATCCAGGAGAGGTAAACAGTAGGTTCATGAGATGTTTTGTAGTGATGTCATGTCTCATAATAACTGTTTCCAGGAGAGGTAAACAGTAGGTTCATGAGATGTTTTGTAGTGATGTCATGTCTCATAACTGTTTCCAGGAGAGGTAAACAGTAGGTTCAGGAGATGTTTTGTAGTGATGTCATGTCTCATAATAACTGTTTCCAGGAGAGGTAAACAGTAGGTTCATGAGATGTTTTGTAGTGATGTCATGTCTCATAACTGTTTCCAGGAGAGGTAAACAGTAGGTTCAGGAGATGTTTTGTAGTGATGTCATGTCTCATAACTGTATCCAGGAGAGGTAAACAGTAGGTTCAGGAGATGTTTTGTAGTGATGTCATGTCTCATAATAACTGTACCCAGGAGAGGTAAAGAGTAGGTTCAGGAGATGTTTTGTAGTGATGTCATGTCTCATAATAACTGTACCCAGGAGAGGTAAACAGTAGGTTCAGGAGATGTTTTGTAGTGATGTCATGTCTCATAATAACTGTACCCAGGAGAGGTAAACAGTAGGTTCAGGAGATGTTTTGTAGTGATGTCATGTCTCATAACTGTATCCAGGAGAGGTAAACAGTAGGTTCAGGAGATGTTTTGTAGTGATGTCATGTCTCATAATAACTGTACCCAGGAGAGGTAAAGAGTAGGTTCAGGAGATGTTTTGTAGTGATGTCATGTCTCATAATAACTGTACCCAGGAGAGGTAAACAGTAGGTTCAGGAGATGTTTTGTAGTGATGTCATGTCTCATAATAACTGTACCCAGGAGAGGTAAACAGTAGGTTCATGAGATGTTTTGTAGTGATGTCATGTCTCATAATAACTGTTTCCAGGAGAGGTAAACAGTAGGTTCATGTGATGTTTTGTAGTGATGTCATGTCTCATAATAACTGTACCTAGAAGAGGTAAACAGTAGGTTGATGAGATGTTTTGTAGTGATGTCATGTCTCATAACTGTTTCCAGGAGAGGTAAACAGTAGGTTCAGGAGATGTTTTGTAGTGATGTCATGTCTCATAATAACTGTTTCCAGGAGAGGTAAACAGTAGGTTCAGGGGATGTTTTGTAGTGATGTCATGTCTCATAACTGTTTCCAGGAGAGGTAAACAGTAGGTTCATGAGATGTTTTGTAGTGATGTCATGTCTCATAACTGTATCCAGGAGAGGTAAACAGTAGGTTCATGAGATGTTTTGTAATGATGTCATGTCTCATAACTGTATCCAGGAGAGGTAAACAGTAGGTTCATGAGATGTTTTGTAGTGATGTCATGTCTCATAACTGTATCCAGGAGAGGTAAACAGTAGGTTCATGAGATGTTTTGTAGTGATGTCATGTCTCATAATAACTGTTTCCAGGAGAGGTAAACAGTAGGTTCAGGAGATGTTTTGTAGTGATGTCATGTCTCATAACTGTATCCAGGAGAGGTAAACAGTAGGTTCATGATATGTTTTGTAGTGATGTCATGTTTCATAATAACTGTTTCCAGGACAGGTAAACAGTAGGTTCAGGAGATGTTTTGTAGTGATGTCATGACTCATAATAACTGTATCCAGGACAGGTAAACAGTAGGTTCAGGAGATGTTTTGTAGTGATGTCATGACTCATAATAACTGTATCCAGGAGAGGTAAACAGTAGGTTCATGAGATGTTTTGTAGTGATGTCATGTCTCATAACTGTATCCAGGAGAGGTAAACAGTAGGTTCATGAGATGTTTTGTAGTGATGTCATGTCTCATAATAACTGTATCCAGGAGAGGTAAACAGTAGGTTCATGAGATGTTTTGTAGTGATGTCATGTCTCATAATAACTGTACCCAGGAGAGGTAAACAGTAGGTTCATGAGATGTTTTGTAGTGATGTCATGTCTCATAATAACTGTACCCAGGAGAGGTAAACAGTAGGTTCATGAGATGTTTTGTAGTGATGTCATGTCTCATAATAACTGTACCCAGGAGAGGTAAACAGTAGGTTCATGAGATGTTTTGTAGTGATGTCATGTCTCATAATAACTGTACCCAGGAGAGGTAAACAGTAGGTTCAGGAGATGTTTTGTAGTGATGTCATGTCTCATAATAACTGTATCCAGGAGAGGTAAACAGTAGGTTCATGAGATGTTTTGTAGTGATGTCATGTCTCATAATAACTGTTTCCAGGAGAGGTAAACAGTAGGTTCATGAGATGTTTTGTAGTGATGTCATGTCTCATAACTGTTTCCAGGAGAGGTAAACAGTAGGTTCATGAGATGTTTTGTAGTGATGTCATGTCTCATAATAACTGTACCCAGGAGAGGTAAACAGTAGGTTCATGAGATGTTTTGTAGTGATGTCATGTCTCATAACTGTTTCCAGGAGAGGTAAACAGTAGGTTCATGAGATGTTTTGTAGTGATGTCATGTCTCATAACTGTTTCCAGGAGAGGTAAACAGTAGGTTCAGGAGATGTTTTGTAGTGATGTCATGTCTCATAACTGTATCCAGGAGAGGTAAACAGTAGGTTCATGAGATGTTTTGTAGTGATGTCATGTCTCATAACTGTTTCCAGGAGAGGTAAACAGTAGGTTCAGGAGATGTTTTGTAGTGATGTCATGTCTCATAATAACTGTACCCAGGAGAGGTAAACAGTAGGTTCAGGAGATGTTTTGTAGTGATGTCATGTCTCATAATAACTGTACCCAGGAGAGGTAAACAGTAGGTTCATGAGATGTTTTGTAGTGATGTCATGTCTCATAATAACTGTATCCAGGAGAGGTAAACAGTAGGTTCAGGAGATGTTTTGTAGTGATGTCATGTCTCATAATAACTGTACCCAGGAGAGGTAAACAGTAGGTTCAGGAGATGTTTTGTAGTGATGTCATGTCTCATAATAACTGTACCCGGGAGAGGTAAACAGTAGGTTCATGAGATGTTTTGTAGTGATGTCATGTCTCATAACTGTTTCCAGGAGAGGTAAACAGTAGGTTCAGGAGATGTTTTGTAGTGATGTCATGTCTCATAACTGTATCCAGGAGAGGTAAACAGTAGGTTCATGAGATGTTTTGTAGTGATGTCATGTCTCATAATAACTGTACCCAGGAGAGGTAAACAGTAGGTTCATGAGATGTTTTGTAGTGATGTCATGTCTCATAACTGTTTCCAGGAGAGGTAAACAGTAGGTTCATGAGATGTTTTGTAGTGATGTCATGTCTCATAACTGTTTCCAGGAGAGGTAAACAGTAGGTTCATGAGATGTTTTGTAGTGATGTCATGTCTCATAATAACTGTACCCAGGAGAGGTAAACAGTAGGTTCATGAGATGTTTTGTAGTGATGTCATGTCTCATAACTGTTTCCAGGAGAGGTAAACAGTAGGTTCATGAGATGTTTTGTAGTGATGTCATGTCTCATAATAACTGTACCCAGGAGAGGTAAACAGTAGGTTCATGAGATGTTTTGTAGTAATGTCATGTCTCATAATAACTGTACCCAGGAGAGGTAAACAGTAGGTTCAGGAGATGTTTTGTAGTGATGTCATGTCTCATAATAACTGTATCCAGGAGAGGTAAACAGTAGGTTCATGAGATGTTTTGTAGTGATGTCATGTCTCATAATAACTGTTTCCAGGAGAGGTAAACAGTAGGTTCATGAGATGTTTTGTAGTGATGTCATGTCTCATAACTGTTTCCAGGAGAGGTAAACAGTAGGTTCAGGAGATGTTTTGTAGTGATGTCATGTCTCATAATAACTGTTTCCAGGAGAGGTAAACAGTAGGTTCATGAGATGTTTTGTAGTTATGTCATGTCTCATAACTGTTTCCAGGAGAGGTAAACAGTAGGTTCAGGAGATGTTTTGTAGTGATGTCATGTCTCATAATAACTGTACCCAGGAGAGGTAAAGAGTAGGTTCAGGAGATGTTTTGTAGTGATGTCATGTCTCATAATAACTGTACCCAGGAGAGGTAAACAGTAGGTTCAGGAGATGTTTTGTAGTGATGTCATGTCTCATAATAACTGTAGCCAGGAGAGGTAAACAGTAGGTTCAGGAGATGTTTTGTAGTGATGTCATGTCTCATAACTGTATCCAGGAGAGGTAAACAGTAGGTTCAGGAGATGTTTTGTAGTGATGTCATGTCTCATAATAACTGTACCCAGGAGAGGTAAAGAGTAGGTTCAGGAGATGTTTTGTAGTGATGTCATGTCTCATAATAACTGTACCCAGGAGAGGTAAACAGTAGGTTCAGGAGATGTTTTGTAGTGATGTCATGTCTCATAATAACTGTACCCAGGAGAGGTAAACAGTAGGTTCATGAGATGTTTTGTAGTGATGTCATGTCTCATAATAACTGTATCCAGGAGAGGTAAACAGTAGGTTCAGGAGATGTTTTGTAGTGATGTCATGTCTCATAATAACTGTACCCAGGAGAGGTAAACAGTAGGTTCAGGAGATGTTTTGTAGTGATGTCATGTCTCATAACTGTATCCAGGAGAGGTAAACAGTAGGTTCATGAGATGTTTTGTAGTGATGTCATGTCTCATAATAACTGTACCCAGGAGAGGTAAACAGTAGGTTCATGAGATGTTTTGTAGTGATGTCATGTCTCATAACTGTTTCCAGGAGAGGTAAACAGTAGGTTCATGAGATGTTTTGTAGTGATGTCATGTCTCATAACTGTTTCCAGGAGAGGTAAACAGTAGGTTCATGAGATGTTTTGTAGTGATGTCATGTCTCATAATAACTGTACCCAGGAGAGGTAAACAGTAGGTTCATGAGATGTTTTGTAGTGATGTCATGTCTCATAACTGTTTCCAGGAGAGGTAAACAGTAGGTTCATGAGATGTTTTGTAGTGATGTCATGTCTCATAATAACTGTACCCAGGAGAGGTAAACAGTAGGTTCATGAGATGTTTTGTAGTGATGTCATGTCTCATAACTGTTTCCAGGAGAGGTAAACAGTAGGTTCATGAGATGTTTTGTAGTGATGTCATGTCTCATAATAACTGTACCCAGGAGAGGTAAACAGTAGGTTCATGAGATGTTTTGTAGTGATGTCATGTCTCATAACTGTTTCCAGGAGAGGTAAACAGTAGGTTCATGAGATGTTTTGTAGTGATGTCATGTCTCATAATAACTGTACCCAGGAGAGGTAAACAGTAGGTTCATGAGATGTTTTGTAGTAATGTCATGTCTCATAATAACTGTACCCAGGAGAGGTAAACAGTAGGTTCAGGAGATGTTTTGTAGTGATGTCATGTCTCATAATAACTGTATCCAGGAGAGGTAAACAGTAGGTTCATGAGATGTTTTGTAGTGATGTCATGTCTCATAATAACTGTTTCCAGGAGAGGTAAACAGTAGGTTCATGAGATGTTTTGTAGTGATGTCATGTCTCATAACTGTTTCCAGGAGAGGTAAACAGTAGGTTCAGGAGATGTTTTGTAGTGATGTCATGTCTCATAATAACTGTTTCCAGGAGAGGTAAACAGTAGGTTCATGAGATGTTTTGTAGTTATGTCATGTCTCATAACTGTTTCCAGGAGAGGTAAACAGTAGGTTCAGGAGATGTTTTGTAGTGATGTCATGTCTCATAATAACTGTACCCAGGAGAGGTAAAGAGTAGGTTCAGGAGATGTTTTGTAGTGATGTCATGTCTCATAATAACTGTACCCAGGAGAGGTAAACAGTAGGTTCAGGAGATGTTTTGTAGTGATGTCATGTCTCATAATAACTGTACCCAGGAGAGGTAAACAGTAGGTTCAGGAGATGTTTTGTAGTGATGTCATGTCTCATAACTGTATCCAGGAGAGGTAAACAGTAGGTTCAGGAGATGTTTTGTAGTGATGTCATGTCTCATAATAACTGTACCCAGGAGAGGTAAAGAGTAGGTTCAGGAGATGTTTTGTAGTGATGTCATGTCTCATAATAACTGTACCCAGGAGAGGTAAACAGTAGGTTCAGGAGATGTTTTGTAGTGATGTCATGTCTCATAATAACTGTACCCAGGAGAGGTAAACAGTAGGTTCATGAGATGTTTTGTAGTGATGTCATGTCTCATAATAACTGTATCCAGGAGAGGTAAACAGTAGGTTCAGGAGATGTTTTGTAGTGATGTCATGTCTCATAATAACTGTACCCAGGAGAGGTAAACAGTAGGTTCAGGAGATGTTTTGTAGTGATGTCATGTCTCATAACTGTATCCAGGAGAGGTAAACAGTAGGTTCATGAGATGTTTTGTAGTGATGTCATGTATCATAATAACTGTACCCAGGAGAGGTAAACAGTAGGTTCATGAGATGTTTTGTAGTGATGTCATGTCTCATAACTGTTTCCAGGAGAGGTAAACAGTAGGTTCATGAGATGTTTTGTAGTGATGTCATGTCTCATAACTGTTTCCAGGAGAGGTAAACAGTAGGTTCATGAGATGTTTTGTAGTGATGTCATGTCTCATAATAACTGTACCCAGGAGAGGTAAACAGTAGGTTCATGAGATGTTTTGTAGTGATGTCATGTCTCATAACTGTTTCCAGGAGAGGTAAACAGTAGGTTCATGAGATGTTTTGTAGTGATGTCATGTCTCATAATAACTGTACCCAGGAGAGGTAAACAGTAGGTTCATGAGATGTTTTGTAGTGATGTCATGTCTCATAACTGTTTCCAGGAGAGGTAAACAGTAGGTTCATGAGATGTTTTGTAGTGATGTCATGTCTCATAATAACTGTACCCAGGAGAGGTAAACAGTAGGTTCATGAGATGTTTTGTAGTAATGTCATGTCTCATAATAACTGTACCCAGGAGAGGTAAACAGTAGGTTCAGGAGATGTTTTGTAGTGATGTCATGTCTCATAATAACTGTATCCAGGAGAGGTAAACAGTAGGTTCATGAGATGTTTTGTAGTGATGTCATGTCTCATAATAACTGTTTCCAGGAGAGGTAAACAGTAGGTTCATGAGATGTTTTGTAGTGATGTCATGTCTCATAACTGTTTCCAGGAGAGGTAAACAGTAGGTTCAGGAGATGTTTTGTAGTGATGTCATGTCTCATAATAACTGTTTCCAGGAGAGGTAAACAGTAGGTTCATGAGATGTTTTGTAGTTATGTCATGTCTCATAACTGTTTCCAGGAGAGGTAAACAGTAGGTTCAGGAGATGTTTTGTAGTGATGTCATGTCTCATAATAACTGTACCCAGGAGAGGTAAAGAGTAGGTTCAGGAGATGTTTTGTAGTGATGTCATGTCTCATAATAACTGTACCCAGGAGAGGTAAACAGTAGGTTCAGGAGATGTTTTGTAGTGATGTCATGTCTCATAACTGTATCCAGGAGAGGTAAACAGTAGGTTCAGGAGATGTTTTGTAGTGATGTCATGTCTCATAATAACTGTACCCAGGAGAGGTAAAGAGTAGGTTCAGGAGATGTTTTGTAGTGATGTCATGTCTCATAATAACTGTACCCAGGAGAGGTAAACAGTAGGTTCATGAGATGTTTTGTAGTGATGTCATGTCTCATAATAACTGTACCCAGGAGAGGTAAACAGTAGGTTCATGAGATGTTTTGTAGTGATGTCATGTCTCATAATAACTGTACCCAGGAGAGGTAAACAGTAGGTTCATGAGATGTTTTGTAGTGATGTCATGTCTCATAATAACTGTACCCAGGAGAGGTAAACAGTAGGTTCATGAGATGTTTTGTAGTGATGTCATGTCTCATAATAACTGTACCCAGGAGAGGTAAACAGTAGGTTCAGGAGATGTTTTGTAGTGATGTCATGTCTCATAATAACTGTATCCAGGAGAGGTAAACAGTAGGTTCATGAGATGTTTTGTAGTGATGTCATGTCTCATAATAACTGTTTCCAGGAGAGGTAAACAGTAGGTTCATGAGATGTTTTGTAGTGATGTCATGTCTCATAACTGTTTCCAGGAGAGGTAAACAGTAGGTTCATGAGATGTTTTGTAGTGATGTCATGTCTCATAATAACTGTACCCAGGAGAGGTAAACAGTAGGTTCATGAGATGTTTTGTAGTGATGTCATGTCTCATAACTGTTTCCAGGAGAGGTAAACAGTAGGTTCATGAGATGTTTTGTAGTGATGTCATGTCTCATAATAACTGTACCCAGGAGAGGTAAACAGTAGGTTCATGAGATGTTTTGTAGTAATGTCATGTCTCATAATAACTGTACCCAGGAGAGGTAAACAGTAGGTTCAGGAGATGTTTTGTAGTGATGTCATGTCTCATAATAACTGTATCCAGGAGAGGTAAACAGTAGGTTCATGAGATGTTTTGTAGTGATGTCATGTCTCATAATAACTGTTTCCAGGAGAGGTAAACAGTAGGTTCATGAGATGTTTTGTAGTGATGTCATGTCTCATAACTGTTTCCAGGAGAGGTAAACAGTAGGTTCAGGAGATGTTTTGTAGTGATGTCATGTCTCATAATAACTGTTTCCAGGAGAGGTAAACAGTAGGTTCATGAGATGTTTTGTAGTTATGTCATGTCTCATAACTGTTTCCAGGAGAGGTAAACAGTAGGTTCAGGAGATGTTTTGTAGTGATGTCATGTCTCATAACTGTATCCAGGAGAGGTAAACAGTAGGTTCAGGAGATGTTTTGTAGTGATGTCATGTCTCATAATAACTGTACCCAGGAGAGGTAAAGAGTAGGTTCAGGAGATGTTTTGTAGTGATGTCATGTCTCATAATAACTGTACCCAGGAGAGGTAAACAGTAGGTTCATGAGATGTTTTGTAGTGATGTCATGTCTCATAACTGTTTCCAGGAGAGGTAAACAGTAGGTTCATGAGATGTTTTGTAGTGATGTCATGTCTCATAACTGTATCCAAGAGAGGTAAACAGTAGGTTCAGGAGATGTTTTGTAGTGATGTCATGTCTCATAACTGTATCCAGGAGAGGTAAACAGTAGGTTCATGAGATGTTTTGTAGTGATGTCATGTCTCATAACTGTTTCCAGGAGAGGTAAACAGTAGGTTCAGGAGATGTTTTGTAGTGATGTCATGTCTCATAACTGTTTCCAGGAGAGGTAAACAGTAGGTTCATGAGATGTTTTGTAGTGATGTCATGTCTCATAATAACTGTACCCAGGAGAGGTAAACAGTAGGTTCATGAGATGTTTTGTAGTGATGTCATGTCTCATAACTGTTTCCAGGAGAGGTAAACAGTAGGTTCATGAGATGTTTTGTAGTGATGTCATGTCTCATAATAACTGTACCCAGGAGAGGTAAACAGTAGGTTCATGAGATGTTTTGTAGTGATGTCATGTCTCATAACTGTTTCCAGGAGAGGTAAACAGTAGGTTCATGAGATGTTTTGTAGTGATGTCATGTCTCATAATAACTGTACCCAGGAGAGGTAAACAGTAGGTTCATGAGATGTTTTGTAGTAATGTCATGTCTCATAATAACTGTACCCAGGAGAGGTAAACAGTAGGTTCAGGAGATGTTTTGTAGTGATGTCATGTCTCATAATAACTGTATCCAGGAGAGGTAAACAGTAGGTTCATGAGATGTTTTGTAGTGATGTCATGTCTCATAATAACTGTTTCCAGGAGAGGTAAACAGTAGGTTCATGAGATGTTTTGTAGTGATGTCATGTCTCATAACTGTTTCCAGGAGAGGTAAACAGTAGGTTCAGGAGATGTTTTGTAGTGATGTCATGTCTCATAATAACTGTTTCCAGGAGAGGTAAACAGTAGGTTCATGAGATGTTTTGTAGTTATGTCATGTCTCATAACTGTTTCCAGGAGAGGTAAACAGTAGGTTCAGGAGATGTTTTGTAGTGATGTCATGTCTCATAATAACTGTACCCAGGAGAGGTAAAGAGTAGGTTCAGGAGATGTTTTGTAGTGATGTCATGTCTCATAATAACTGTACCCAGGAGAGGTAAACAGTAGGTTCAGGAGATGTTTTGTAGTGATGTCATGTCTCATAATAACTGTACCCAGGAGAGGTAAACAGTAGGTTCAGGAGATGTTTTGTAGTGATGTCATGTCTCATAACTGTATCCAGGAGAGGTAAACAGTAGGTTCATGAGATGTTTTGTAGTGATGTCATGTCTCATAATAACTGTACCCAGGAGAGGTAAAGAGTAGGTTCAGGAGATGTTTTGTAGTGATGTCATGTCTCATAATAACTGTACCCAGGAGAGGTAAACAGTAGGTTCAGGAGATGTTTTGTAGTGATGTCATGTCTCATAATAACTGTACCCAGGAGAGGTAAACAGTAGGTTCATGAGATGTTTTGTAGTGATGTCATGTCTCATAACTGTTTCCAGGAGAGGTAAACAGTAGGTTCATGAGATGTTTTGTAGTGATGTCATGTCTCATAATAACTGTACCCAGGAGAGGTAAACAGTAGGTTCAGGAGATGTTTTGTAGTGATGTCATGTCTCATAATAACTGTACCCAGGAGAGGTAAACAGTAGGTTCAGGAGATGTTTTGTAGTGATGTCATGTCTCATAACTGTATCCAGGAGAGGTAAACAGTAGGTTCATGAGATGTTTTGTAGTGATGTCATGTCTCATAATAACTGTTTCCAGGAGAGGTAAACAGTAGGTTCATGAGATGTTTTGTAGTGATGTCATGTCTCATAATAACTGTACCCAGGAGAGGTAAACAGTAGGTTCATGAGATGTTTTGTAGTGATGTCATGTCTCATAACTGTTTCCAGGAGAGGTAAACAGTAGGTTCATGAGATGTTTTGTAGTGATGTCATGTCTCATAATAACTGTACCCAGGAGAGGTAAACAGTAGGTTCATGAGATGTTTTGTAGTAATGTCATGTCTCATAATAACTGTACCCAGGAGAGGTAAACAGTAGGTTCAGGAGATGTTTTGTAGTGATGTCATGTCTCATAATAACTGTATCCAGGAGAGGTAAACAGTAGGTTCATGAGATGTTTTGTAGTGATGTCATGTCTCATAATAACTGTTTCCAGGAGAGGTAAACAGTAGGTTCATGAGATGTTTTGTAGTGATGTCATGTCTCATAACTGTTTCCAGGAGAGGTAAACAGTAGGTTCAGGAGATGTTTTGTAGTGATGTCATGTCTCATAATAACTGTTTCCAGGAGAGGTAAACAGTAGGTTCATGAGATGTTTTGTAGTTATGTCATGTCTCATAACTGTATCCAAGAGAGGTAAACAGTAGGTTCAGGAGATGTTTTGTAGTGATGTCATGTCTCATAACTGTATCCAGGAGAGGTAAACAGTAGGTTCATGAGATGTTTTGTAGTGATGTCATGTCTCATAACTGTTTCCAGGAGAGGTAAACAGTAGGTTCAGGAGATGTTTTGTAGTGATGTCATGTCTCATAACTGTTTCCAGGAGAGGTAAACAGTAGGTTCATGAGATGTTTTGTAGTGATGTCATGTCTCATAATAACTGTACCCAGGAGAGGTAAACAGTAGGTTCATGAGATGTTTTGTAGTGATGTCATGTCTCATAACTGTTTCCAGGAGAGGTAAACAGTAGGTTCATGAGATGTTTTGTAGTGATGTCATGTCTCATAATAACTGTACCCAGGAGAGGTAAACAGTAGGTTCATGAGATGTTTTGTAGTGATGTCATGTCTCATAACTGTTTCCAGGAGAGGTAAACAGTAGGTTCATGAGATGTTTTGTAGTGATGTCATGTCTCATAATAACTGTACCCAGGAGAGGTAAACAGTAGGTTCATGAGATGTTTTGTAGTAATGTCATGTCTCATAATAACTGTACCCAGGAGAGGTAAACAGTAGGTTCAGGAGATGTTTTGTAGTGATGTCATGTCTCATAATAACTGTATCCAGGAGAGGTAAACAGTAGGTTCATGAGATGTTTTGTAGTGATGTCATGTCTCATAATAACTGTTTCCAGGAGAGGTAAACAGTAGGTTCATGAGATGTTTTGTAGTGATGTCATGTCTCATAACTGTTTCCAGGAGAGGTAAACAGTAGGTTCAGGAGATGTTTTGTAGTGATGTCATGTCTCATAATAACTGTTTCCAGGAGAGGTAAACAGTAGGTTCATGAGATGTTTTGTAGTTATGTCATGTCTCATAACTGTTTCCAGGAGAGGTAAACAGTAGGTTCAGGAGATGTTTTGTAGTGATGTCATGTCTCATAATAACTGTACCCAGGAGAGGTAAAGAGTAGGTTCAGGAGATGTTTTGTAGTGATGTCATGTCTCATAATAACTGTACCCAGGAGAGGTAAACAGTAGGTTCAGGAGATGTTTTGTAGTGATGTCATGTCTCATAATAACTGTACCCAGGAGAGGTAAACAGTAGGTTCAGGAGATGTTTTGTAGTGATGTCATGTCTCATAACTGTATCCAGGAGAGGTAAACAGTAGGTTCATGAGATGTTTTGTAGTGATGTCATGTCTCATAATAACTGTACCCAGGAGAGGTAAAGAGTAGGTTCAGGAGATGTTTTGTAGTGATGTCATGTCTCATAATAACTGTACCCAGGAGAGGTAAACAGTAGGTTCAGGAGATGTTTTGTAGTGATGTCATGTCTCATAATAACTGTACCCAGGAGAGGTAAACAGTAGGTTCATGAGATGTTTTGTAGTGATGTCATGTCTCATAACTGTTTCCAGGAGAGGTAAACAGTAGGTTCATGAGATGTTTTGTAGTGATGTCATGTCTCATAATAACTGTACCCAGGAGAGGTAAACAGTAGGTTCAGGAGATGTTTTGTAGTGATGTCATGTCTCATAATAACTGTACCCAGGAGAGGTAAACAGTAGGTTCAGGAGATGTTTTGTAGTGATGTCATGTCTCATAACTGTATCCAGGAGAGGTAAACAGTAGGTTCATGAGATGTTTTGTAGTGATGTCATGTCTCATAATAACTGTTTCCAGGAGAGGTAAACAGTAGGTTCATGAGATGTTTTGTAGTGATGTCATGTCTCATAATAACTGTACCCAGGAGAGGTAAACAGTAGGTTCATGAGATGTTTTGTAGTGATGTCATGTCTCATAACTGTTTCCAGGAGAGGTAAACAGTAGGTTCATGAGATGTTTTGTAGTGATGTCATGTCTCATAATAACTGTACCCAGGAGAGGTAAACAGTAGGTTCATGAGATGTTTTGTAGTAATGTCATGTCTCATAATAACTGTACCCAGGAGAGGTAAACAGTAGGTTCAGGAGATGTTTTGTAGTGATGTCATGTCTCATAATAACTGTATCCAGGAGAGGTAAACAGTAGGTTCATGAGATGTTTTGTAGTGATGTCATGTCTCATAATAACTGTTTCCAGGAGAGGTAAACAGTAGGTTCATGAGATGTTTTGTAGTGATGTCATGTCTCATAACTGTTTCCAGGAGAGGTAAACAGTAGGTTCAGGAGATGTTTTGTAGTGATGTCATGTCTCATAATAACTGTTTCCAGGAGAGGTAAACAGTAGGTTCATGAGATGTTTTGTAGTTATGTCATGTCTCATAACTGTTTCCAGGAGAGGTAAACAGTAGGTTCAGGAGATGTTTTGTAGTGATGTCATGTCTCATAACTGTATCCAGGAGAGGTAAACAGTAGGTTCAGGAGATGTTTTGTAGTGATGTCATGTCTCATAATAACTGTACCCAGGAGAGGTAAAGAGTAGGTTCAGGAGATGTTTTGTAGTGATGTCATGTCTCATAATAACTGTACCCAGGAGAGGTAAACAGTAGGTTCATGAGATGTTTTGTAGTGATGTCATGTCTCATAACTGTTTCCAGGAGAGGTAAACAGTAGGTTCATGAGATGTTTTGTAGTGATGTCATGTCTCATAACTGTATCCAAGAGAGGTAAACAGTAGGTTCAGGAGATGTTTTGTAGTGATGTCATGTCTCATAACTGTATCCAGGAGAGGTAAACAGTAGGTTCATGAGATGTTTTGTAGTGATGTCATGTCTCATAACTGTTTCCAGGAGAGGTAAACAGTAGGTTCAGGAGATGTTTTGTAGTGATGTCATGTCTCATAACTGTTTCCAGGAGAGGTAAACAGTAGGTTCATGAGATGTTTTGTAGTGATGTCATGTCTAATAACTGTTTCCAGGAGAGGTAAACAGTAGGTTCAGGAGATGTTTTGTAGTGATGTCATGTCTCATAACTGTTTCCAGGAGAGGTAAACAGTAGGTTCAGGAGATGTTTTGTAGTGATGTCATGTCTCATAATAACTGTTTCCAGGAGAGGTAAACAGTAGGTTCATGAGATGTTTTGTAGTGATGTCATGTCTCATAATAACTGTATCCAGGAGAGGTAAACAGTAGGTTCATGAGATGTTTTGTAGTGATGTCATGTCTCATAATAACTGTTTCCATTGGATTGGACCGGTTTGTGGGGTTGGTTTGTTGACTGAAAAACCACAGGAAATGTTACAGGCTGTAACAATGTTCAAAAGCTGCATTAATGTTGGTTGGAGTAGGAAATCTATATATATTTATATATTTTTCTTCTTCAGTCTGCAAATCTTGTTCACGAAACAATTGCACAGAATACTGTACCTAAAGCACATCTGTACATTTAGAGTTGAACATAAATGATCTCAGTTATCCGATATCTGACAGACTAACTGAAACTGTGTCATCTATATCTAAATAAATTAAAGTATTACAATAATCTGGTTCTACTGAAACAACAACAACCACAGAGACATATTATTATTATTATTATTTACATTTTTTAAATTTAACCTTTATTTAACTAGTCAAGTCAGTTATGAACAAATTCTTATTTACAATGACGGCCTACCCCAGCCAAACCCAAACCCGGACGACGCTGGGCCAATTGTGCGCCGCCCTACGGGAATCCCATTCACGGCCGTTTGTGATACAGCCTGGAATCGAACCAGGGTCTGTAGTGACGCCTGTAGCACTGAGATGCAACGCCATAGACCACTGCGCTACACGGGAGCCCCCGCCCCCCCCTTTGTATCAAGGTATATACAAATGAAGGTGAACTGACTTGTCCCTCCTTCACTCCCACCACAGGTGTTGCTGCTACTGAAACCCAAACCCCATGTAACCAGAGCGCCCGTTAAATCACCACTATGCCAGTAACCGTGCCAACCACACACCTGCTAATGCAAGCAGGACCACTTGGGGCCAGCTGACGTCACTCGCAGGCTATCGGGGATCAGTCACACCACGTTAAAACATCCCCTTTCCCAGGAACCACTAAAGGGGGGCCGTCGCTCCTATATTTACGCCTTCACACTGAGGGGGAAGGTCAGGAACTCTGTGGTTTTCAATAGGCATTTACAGGCAGCATGTGAGGCGGCCTACTCTCATTTAGAGGTCAGCCTCTCATGAATCACATGTAACCAGAGTGCTCACATGCAAGCAGCTTGGAAATAATGGAACATTTTTAATGGTACAATTTATTGGAGTTAAATAAAGTTCATTGCAGAGAGATTTTGACATAATGTTGGAGAGTTTGAGAGGAGTAGAGAGAGTCTACAAAATAGACGCTTTATGAGCCTTAAAAGTACAGGAAGTGTATTGATGTGTCTTCACTTGTTTGTTAGAGAAGTATGAGTGTGTCTGTCTCTGATTGTGATCTGTGAGAGAGTAAATGAAAAGAGAAGAATGGAGAGAGAGAGAGTGTGTGTGTGTGTGTGTGTGTGTGTGTGTGTGTGTGTATATGCGGCGTGTGTGTGTTTGTGTGAGTGCATGCTTGTGTAACTGGGTTTTTGTCAATTAGATGTTGTAACTGAGTGTATGTGTGTGTATGTGTTCCTAACTGAGTGTGTGTGTGTTCCTATATTGAGTGTGTGTATTCGTAGCTGTGTGTGTGTGTGTGTTCCTGACTGAGTGTGTGTATTCGTAGCTGTGTGTGTGTGTGTGTGTGTGTGTGTGTGTGTGTGTGTGTGTGTGTGTGTGTGCCTAACTGAGTGTTTGTATATGTAGCTGTGTGTGTGTGTTCCTGGCTGAGTGTGTGTATTCGTAGCTGTGCGTGTGTTCCTAACTGAGTGTGTGTGTTCGTAGCTGTGTGTGTGTGTGTTCGTAGCTGTGTGTGTGTGTGTGTTCCTAGCTGTGTGTGTGTGTGTGTGTGTTCCTAACTGAGTGTGTGTGTTCGTAGCTGTGTGTGTGTGTGTGTGTTCCTAACTGAGTGTGTGTGTTCGTAGCTGTGTGTGTGTGTGTGTTCCTAACTGAGTGTGTGTGTTCGTAGCTGTGTGTGTGTGTGTTCGTAGCTGTGTGTGTGTGTGTGTTCCTAACTGAGTGTGTGTATTCGTAGCTGTGTGTGTGTGTTCCTAACTGAGTGTGTGTATTTGCTCAGAGCAGCAGCAGCCGCTGTGTAGCTGTAGCCGTGTAGTATAATTAAGATCTCTCTGACAGCACAAATAGGAGGCATGAGACGTTTCCCAAGCTCCCCCTCAGCTGCTTCCATCTCTCTCTCTCTCTCTCTCTCTCTCTCTCTCTCTCTCTCTCTCTCTCTCTCTCTCTCTCTCTCTCTATCTCTCTCAATCTCTCTCTTTTTCTCAATCTCTCTCGCTCTCCCTCTGCGGCGCTGTCACAAGGCGGGACCACTGGGACCCTGCCGCTGGTATTTATAGCGTGCCGCCCGCCACACTAAGTGATAGATGTCACCTTCACGCAGCCGCCTCCGGGGCACTGCACCAAGCCCCAAGCATCCTGCCCACAAACAAACTGCAAGTTCTGTAGAGGAGAGGGTGGGAGAGAGAGGGGGAGAGGGGGAGAGAGATGGGTGGGAGAGAGAGGGGGAGAGGGGGAGAGAGGTGGGTGGGAGAGAGAGGGGGAGAGGGGGAGAGAGATGGTAGGGGGAGGGATGGTAGGGGGAGAGAGATGGGAGGGGGAGAGAGGTGGGAGGGGGAGAGAGGTGGGAGGGGGAGGGATGGTAGGGGGAGAGAGATGGGAGGGGGAGAGAGGTGGGAGGGGGAGAGAGGTGGGAGGGGGAGAGAGATGGTAGGGGGAGGGATGGTAGGGGGAGAGAGATGGGAGGGGGAGAGAGGTGGGAGGGGGAGAGAGGTGGGAGGGGGTGAGAGATGGTAGGGGGAGAGAGATGGTAGGGGGAGAGAAATGGGAGGGGGAGAGAGGTGGGAGGGGGAGAGAGGTGGGAGGGGGAGAGAGATGGTAGGGGGAGAGAGATGGGTGGGAGAGAGAGGGGGAGAGGGGGAGAGAGATGGTAGGGGGAGGGATGGTAGGGGGAGAGAGATGGGAGGGGGAGAGAGGTGGGAGGGGGAGAGAGGTGGGAGGGGGAGAGAGATGGTAGGGGGAGAGAGATGGTAGGGGGAGAGAAATGGGAGGGGGAGAGAGGTGGGAGGGGGAGAGAGGTGGGAGGGGGAGAGAGATGGTAGGGGGAGAGAGATGGTAGGGGGAGGGATGGTAGGGGGAGAGAGATGGGAGGGGGAGAGAGGTGGGAGGGGGAGAGAGGTGGGAGGGGGAGAGAGATGGTAGGGGGAGAGAGGTGGGAGGGGGAGAGAGATGGTAGGGGGAGAGAGATGGTAGGGGGAGAGAAATGGGAGGGGGAGAGAGGTGGGAGGGGGAGAGAGGTGGTAGGGGGAGAGAGGTGGGAGGGGGAGAGAGGTGGTAGGGGGAGAGAGATGGGAGGGGGAGAGAGATGGGAGGGGGAGAGAGGTGGGAGGGGGAGAGAGGTAGTAGGGGGAGAGAGATGGTAGGGGGAGAGAGGTGGTAGGGGGAGAGAGGTGGGAGGGGGAGAGAGGTGGTAGGGGGAGAGAGGTGGGAGGGGGAGAGAGGTGGTAGTGGGAGAGAGGTGGGAGGGGGAGAGAGGTGTGAGAGAGGGGGGAGGGGGAAAGAGGGAGGAAAGAAAAACAACAAACAACAACAAACATCTAGCAAGTTAAATCAACACTGTTCCATCCTTACCTGCCTGCTGACTGGCTCGTCCTCTCAGAGTCAAGCCACACACTAATCAAAACAACAGCGGAGCGGGGCCAGCTTGTTACGTTGCTTCTCACCTCCTCTCCTGGAGAGAGGATCGTTTTTAGACAGAGCAATTAGTGGGAGGGGAAGGCAGGAAGAGGCTGGGGGAGCTATTCGGGGTCGTCTCCTGGGGAAACAGCAGAGTGGGATTGTGGGTGATACGGAGGAGAAGGGGGGAGAGGACGTGTGTGGGCATGCATAGTGTGCATACACAGAAGTAAACATTTATATACAATGAGTTGAACATACTGTACACACATACAGTAGACACATATCGCACGCACGCACGCACGCACACACACACACACACACACACACACACACACACACACACACATTTATACCCTGTTATACACCAGCTTTGTGTGCACCGACAGAGCCAACCCCACAGCTACTGTCACTGTTGGCGAACATCATCCCCTGACATTTTCAATCGTCCTCTTTGACCCATATATTTTTGGCCCAAATGTTAGAACTGTCCTTTGAAGTAAACTGCAAGTGCAATTCAGGTCCGTGTCTGACAAGGTGAATGAGCTTCTCAGGCCTGGAGTTGTGAGGAAAAGGATTTGTCTGAGAACCAGGCTCGGGCCTGGAGTTGTGAGGAAAAGGATTTGTCTGAGAACCAGGCTCGGGCCTGGAGTTTAGAGGAAAAGCCTTTGTCTGAGAACCAGGCTCGGGCCTGGAGTTGTGAGGAAAAGCCTTTGTCTGAGAACCAGGCTCGGGCCTGGAGTTGTGAGGAAAAGGATTTGTCTGAGAACCAGGCTCGGGCCTGGAGTTGTGAGGAAAAGGATTTGTCTGAGAACCAGGCTCGGGCCTGGAGTTGTGAGGAAAAGGATTTGTCTGAGAACCAGGCTCGGGCCTGGAGTTGTGAGGAAAAGGATTTGTCTGAGAACCAGGCTCGGGCCTGGAGTTGTGAGGAAAAGGATTTGTCTGAGAACCAGGCTCGGGCCTGGAGTTGTGAGGAAAAGGCTTTGTCTGAGAACCAGGCTCGGGCCTGGAGTTGTGAGGAAAAGGATTTGTCTGAGAACCAGGCTCGGGCCTGGAGTTGTGAGGAAAAGGATTTGTCTGAGAACCAGGCTCGGGCCTGGAGTTGTGAGGAAAAGGATTTGTCTGAGAACCAGGCTCGGGCCTGGAGTTGTGAGGAAAAGGATTTGTCTGAGAACCAGGCTCGGGCCTGGAGTTGTGAGGAAAAGGATTTGTCTGAGAACCAGGCTCGGGCCTGGAGTTGTGAGGAAAAGGATTTGTCTGAGAACCAGGCTCGGGCCTGGAGTTGTGAGGAAAAGGCTTTGTCTCGGCATAGTTCACATTTCCAACCTAATATTCTCTTACTCCACCAGCCGAAGCTGCTCAAGCAGCCTGCAGTCAATCAAGTAGCTAACCAATCAATAGCTGTGTTATTCATTGGGATTTCCAAGTCACAGCAACAACTTTACATTACAGATATTCAAGGTCTAATCCTTATTAGAAGGAATATTACTTAATCATATCAATTCAAATGATATGGAAAGGTAACTTTAAACACAAACTATGAGTGCTCACCCAGGAACATATCAGTGTGCATACACACATACTGTTCAATGTGTGTAACATATCTCAGGAAGGACATTCACATATCTGGTAACACTGTGTGACTGTGTGTACATGTGTGTGTTTGTGTGCCTGCGTGTGTGTGTGCCTGCGTGTGCGTGCATCTCAAAATGGCCACTGAGCAGCTGAAATAAAACCCTGTCAGGATGAATGTGTTGACATTGCTTTAACTCAGCCTGATACACAACACCATCCCTCACTCCTTACCCTGGGAGAGGGGGAAGGAGAGAAGGGATGAGAGAAGGGATGAGAGGAGGGGTGTCTGGTGTGGCAACCTAACACAGCCTCTCAAAATACACACATACACCAAGTCAGGGAGAGGGTAAGAATGAGCTGTGTGTGTCACGGCCATGTACTGTCATATCGTACACTGCCATATTTTTATTTATTTAACTAGGCAAATCAGTTAACAACAAATTCTTATTTACAATGACGGCCTAGGAACAGTGGGATAACTGCCTTGTTCTGGGGAACAGTGGGATAACTGCCTTGTTCAGGGGAACAGTGGGATAACTGCCTTGTTCAGGGGAACAGTGGGTTGACTGCCTTGTTCAGGGGAACAGTGGGATAACTGCCTTGTTCAGGGGAACAGTGGGATAACTGCCTTGTTCAGGGGAACAGTGGGTTGACTGCCTTGTTCAGGAGAACAGTGGGTTAACTGCCTTGTTCAGGGGAACAGTGGGATAACTGCCTTGTTCAGGGGAACAGTGGGTTAACTGCCTTGTTCAGGGGAACAGTGGGATAACTGCCTTGTTCAGGGGAACAGTGGGATAACTGCCTTGTTCAGGGGAACAGTGGGATAACTGCCTTGTTCAGGGGAACAGTGGGTTAACTGCCTTGTTCAGGGGAACAGTGGGATAACTGCCTTGTTCAGGGGAACAGTGGGATAACTGCCTTGTTCAGGGGAACAGTGGGTTAACTGCCTTGTTCAGGGGAACAGTGGGTTAACTGCCTTGTTCAGGGGAACAGTGGGTTAACTGCCTTATTCAGGGGAACAGTGGGTTAACTGCCTTGTTCAGGGGAACAGTGGGATAACTGCCTTGTTCAGGGGAACAGTGGGTTAACTGCCTTGTTCAGGGGAACAGTGGGTTAACTGCCTTGTTCAGGGGAACAGTGGGATAACTGCCTTGTTCAGGGACAGAACAACAGATGTTTTACCTTCCAAATCAGGGATTGGATCTAGCAACCTTTCGGTTACTGGTCCAATGCTCTAACCACTGGGCTACCTGCCGCCCCAAATACTGCCATATACTGCCATATACTGCCATATACTGTCATATACTGCCATATACTGTCATATACTGTCATATACTGCCATATACTGTCAAATACTGTCAAATACTGTCATATACTGCCATATAGGGGCGGCAGGGTAGCCTAGTGGTTAGAGCGTTGGACTAGTAACCGGAAGGTTGTGAGTTCAAACCCCCGAGCTGACAAGGTACAAATCTGTCGTTCTGCCCCTGAACAGGCAGTTAACCCACTGTTCCCAGGCCGTCATTGAAAATAAGAATTTGTTCTTAACTGACTTGCCTAGTTAAATAAAGGTAAAAAAAAAAAAATATATACTGCCATATACTGCCATATACTGTCATATACTGCCATATACTGTCATATACTGTCATATACTGCCATATACTGTCAAATACTGCCATATACTGTCATATACTGTCATATACTGTCATATACTGTCAAATACTGTCATATACTGTCATATACTGTCAAATACTGTCATATACTGTCAAATACTGGAACGCCTTACAAAATACTTTTAAACTGGAAGAACTTCGTATTTTTAAATCACTGATGAATGATCTTGAGACTGATTCCCTGACCTGTCAATGTTTTTAATTTGCTGTTTTTGATTTTGTTATACTTTGTTATACTGAATTTTATGTTTTTTTTACTAGATTACTTGTAGTTTTTCATGTTGTTTGTCTGTAATTTTTTTAATGACTTGGTGCTGCCTATCTTGGCCAGGACACTCTTGAAAAAGAGATTGTAAATCTCAATGAGCCCTTCCTGGTTAAATAAAAATAAATAAATAAAATGTACTGCCATACACTCCTGAGGGCTCCCGAGTGTCTGCATCTCAGTGCAAGAGGCGTACAATTGGCCCAGCATCGTCCATGTTTGGCCGGTGTAGGCCTACATTGTAAATGAGTATTTGTTCATAACTGACTTGCCTAGTTAAGTAAAGGTAAAAAAAATAATTTAAATTCTGCCCTATACCACACTTAGTGCCTTTTCTCATCATTAACACATCCAAGTCCCTGACATAGACATACTCTGAGAGCCAACTAAATGTTTTAGCTTTAAGGGTTTTGAAACAAGCTGATGAGAAATATAACAGTGCGCTGCTATGGAGACACATTGTCCTTGGAGAGAAAGGGGGAACAGAAATAGGTTTGTGTGAATGTGGTTATCTGTCCATTTCACAGATGATTTTAGTAGGTTTGAGGAGTTGCCACGTGAATCATTAATGAGCTGACTAATGTTACAGGCCAGGAGGTTTAAACATCATGTCCCTGGACAGCTCAGAACACCACTACTTACTACACTGTGTGTGTGTGTGTGTGTGTGTGTGTGTGTGTGTGTGTGTGTGTGTGTGTGTGTGTGTGTGTGTGTGTGTGTGTGTGTGTGTGTGTGTGTGTGTGTGTGTGTGTGCAGGGGCGGTCTCCTCTTACCTCCGGAGCCTGCCCGGGCTAATCACATGATGTCGGCTGTCAGGGTTGGGTGGGACAGTGTGTGTGAGAGAGGAACTAGTAAAAAAAAAATAGTCTGAAAATGTATTTACTCACTACTGTAAGTCTCTCTGGATAAGAGTGTCTGCTAAATGACTAACTTGTAAGTCTCTCTGGATAAGAGCGTCTGCTAAATGACTAACATGTAAGTCTCTCTGGATAAGAGTGTCTGCTAAATGACTAACATGTAAGTCTCTCTGGATAAGAGTGTCTGCTAAATGACTAACATGTAAGTCTCTCTGGATAAGAGTGTCTGCTAAATGACTAACATGTAAGTCTCTCTGGATAAGAGTGTCTGCTAAATGACTAACATGTAAGTCTCTCTGGATAAGAGTGTCTGCTAAATGACTAACATGTAAGTCTCTCTGGATAAGAGCGTCTGCTAAATGACTAACATGTAAGTCTCTCTGGATAAGAGTGTCTGCTAAATGACTAACATGTAAGTCTCTCTGGATAAGAGTGTCTGCTAAATGACTAACTTGTAAGTCTCTCTGGATAAGAGTGTCTGCTAAATGACTAACTTGTAAGTCTCTCTGGATAAGAGTGTCTGCTAAATGACTAACTTGTAAGTCTCTCTGGATAAGAGTGTCTGCTAAATGACTAACATGTAAGTCTCTCTGGATAAGAGTGTCTGCTAAATGACTAACATGTAAGTCTCTCTGGATAAGAGTGTCTGCTAAATGACTAACATGTAAGTCTCTCTGGATAAGAGTGTCTGCTAAATGACTAACTTGTAAGTCTCTCTGGATAAGAGTGTCTGCTAAATGACTAACATGTAAGTCTCTCTGGATAAGAGTGTCTGCTAAATGACTAACTTGTAAGTCTCTCTGGATAAGAGTGTCTGCTAAATGACTAACATGTAAGTCTCTCTGGATAAGAGTGTCTGCTAAATGACTAACATGTAAGTCTCTCTGGATAAGAGTGTCTGCTAAATGACTAACATGTAAGTCTCTCTGGATAAGAGCGTCTGCTAAATGACTAACATGTAAGTCTCTCTGGATAAGAGTGTCTGCTAAATGACTAACATGTAAGTCTCTCTGGATAAGAGCGTCTGCTAAATGACTAACATGTAAGTCTCTCTGGATAAGAGTGTCTGCTAAATGACTAACATGTAAGTCTCCCTGGATAAGAGTGTCTGCTAAATGACTAACATGTAAGTCTCTCTGGATAAGAGTGTCTGCTAAATGACTAACATGTAAGTCTCTCTGGATAAGAGTGTCTGCTAAATTACTAACATGTAAGTCTCTCTGGATAAGAGTGTCTGCTAAATGACTAACATGTAAGAATGTAGATGTAGTCAGACACAGTGGTCACAGTATCTCCCTGTTGACAAGTGTCACCAGACCCAGCTGCTCAGGGGTCTCTGACTGTCATATGGAATAGAGGGGCGGGAGAGGGAGGAGGACGGGGGGGATGAGGCGAGGGGCGGGAGAGGGAGGCGGATGGAGGGATGAGGAGAGGGGTGGGAGAGGGAGGCGGATGGAGGGATGAGGAGAGGGGTGGGAGAGGGAGGTGGACGGGGGATGAGGAGAGGGCGGGAGAGGGTGGTGGACGGAGGGATGAGGAGAGGGGTGGGAGAGGGAGGCGGACGGGGGGATGAGGAGAGGGTTGGGAGAGGGAGGCGGACGGGGGGATGAGGAGAGGGTTGGGAGAGGGAGGCGGACGGGGGATGAGGAGAGGGGTGGAAGAGGGGGGTGGACGGGGGTTGAGGAGAGGGGCGGGAGAGGGAGGTGGATGGGGGATGAGGAGAGGGGTGGGAGAGGGAGGCGGACGGGGGGATGAGGAGAGGGGTGGGAGAGGGAGGTGGACGGAGGGATGAGGAGAGGGAGGTGGACGGAGGGATGAGGAGAGGGGTGGGAGAGGGAGGTGGATGGGGGATGAGGAGAGGGGTGGGAGGCGGACGGGGGGATGAGGAGAGGGGCGGGAGAGGGAGGCAGAGGGGGGATGAGGAGAGGGGTGGGAGAGGGAGGCAGACGGGGGATGAGGAGAGGGGTGGAAGAGGGGGGCAGAAGGGGGAGAGGAGTATAAGAGTGGGGAGGATCGGGGAGAGGGACGTAAGAGATGGCGGACGGGGGGACAGGGAAGAGGAGCATAAGAGGGGGGTGGATGGGGGAATGGGGTCTGGGAGGTGGTGGATGGGGGAATGGGGTGTGGGAGGTGGTGGATGGGGGAATGGGGTCTGGGAGGTGGTGGATGGGGAATGGGGTGTGGGAGGTGGTGGAAGGGGGAAAGGGAGGTGGTGGAAGGGGGAATGGGGTGAGGGAGGTGGTGGAAGGGGGTGTGGGAGGTGGTGGATGGTGGAATGGGGTGTGGGAGGTGGTGGATGGTGGAATGGTGTGTGGGAGGTGGTGGTAGGGGGAATGGGGTGTGGGAGGTGGTGGATGGTGGAATGGGGTGTGGGAGGTGGTGGATGGGGGAATGGGGTGTGGGAGGTGGTGGATGGGGGAATGGGGTGTGGGAGGTGGTGGATGGGGGAATGGGGTGTGGTGGATGGGGGAATGGGGTGTGGGAGGTGACAACAGGGCCCTGCAGAGAGTGACGAGCGCGCCCCCCTTCCCATTACAGATTTCAGCACCCGCACATTCCCCCACCCACCCCCTCCTCCTCCCCCTGTGCCCTCTCACGCCCTCCCCTTGCTGGGCCAAGGAAAAGTGGGAGGGTACTAGGCTCTGGGTACGAGCCTAAAGTGAGGTGCTACATAACTCTGACATGTTTCCTTAGATTAGATTTGTAATGTCAGATATTTTTGACGGGGACAGACACGGGGCATTTACACGTCTATATATAGCCGTCGTTAGACCCTCCAAAGGCTTAGCCACGAACAAATTCACATACACGCAATGTGTTTCACCCTGTTGTACCATGCGGCTCAGTTGGCAGAGCATGGCGCTTGCAATGCCAGGGTTGTGGGTTTGATTCCCACGGGGGACCAGTACAGTAAAAAAAAAGAATGAAAATGTCTGCACTCACTGGATAAGAGTGTCTACTAAAAGACTAAACGTTTTTATTAAAGTACCTACAGCAGCACCTGAAAAGTGTGAAAATGTACACCTAGCATATTGGTACGTAGCCTGCCACTATTTAGCATTGAAGGCGTCCCCGTGGGGAGCTGATGTGGGGCATTCAGGAGTAGCCGGCCTCCTTGGGTAGTGTTCTTAGCCATTAATAACCTCACTTTGCACCTCTGATGAAAGCGTGGGATAGGGTTGCGTTGCTTGGAAGACTGCCATGCTTCCTCGAGGAGGGAAGCTTGTTAATTAGCGTTTGGTTAATTGTGGCCCTTTATAAATATACTGCAGTATACTTTTATACCCTCCACGGCCACATGCTACCGCCCAGCCAGTCAGCCAGCCTGCTACCCAGACACCCAGCCAGCTACCCAGTCACCCAGCCAGTCAGCCAGCCTGCTACCCAGACACCCAGCCAGCTACCCAGACACCCAGCCAGCTACCCAGACACCCAGCCTGCTACCCAGACACCCAGCCAGCTACCCAGACACCCAGCCTGCTACCCAGACACCCAGCCTGCTACCCAGACACCCAGCCAGCTACCCAGACACCCAGCCAGTCAGCCATCCAGCTACCCAGACACCAAGCCAGCTACCCAGACACCCAGCCAGTCAGCTACCCAGACACCCAGCCAGTCAGCCAGCCAGCTACCCAGACACCCAGCCAGCTACCCAGACACCCAGCCAGTCAGCCAGCCAGCTACCCAGACACCCAGCCAGTCAGCCAGCCAGCTACCCAGACACCCAGCCAGTCAGCCAGCCAGCTACCCAGACACCCAGCCAGCCAGCTACCCAGCCAGTCAGCCAGCCAGCTACCCAGACACCCAGCCAGCTACCCAGACACCCAGCCAGCTACCCAGACACCCAGCCAGTCAGCCAGACAGCTACCCAGCCAGCTACCCAGACACCCAGCCAGTCAGCTACCCAGACACCCAGCCAGTCAGCCAGCCAGTTACCCAGACACCCAGCCAGCTACCCAGACACCCAGCCAGCTACCCAGACACCCAGCCAGTCAGCCAGCCAGCTACCCAGACACCCAGCCAGCTACCCAGACACCCAGCCAGCTACACAGACACCCAGCCTGCTACCCAGACACCCAGCCAGTCAGCCAGCCAGCTACCCAGATACCCAGTCAGTCAGCCAGCCAGCTACCCAGACACCCAGCCAGCTACCCAGATACCCAGCCAGCTACCCAGACACCCAGCCAGCTACCCAGACACCCAGCCAGCTACCCAGACACCCAGCCAGCCAGCTACCCAGACACCCAGTCAGTCAGCCAGCCAGCTACCCAGACACCCAGCCAGTCAGCCAGCCAGCTACCCAGACACCCAGCCAGTCAGCTACCCAGCCAGTCAGCCAGCCAGCTACCCAGACACCCAGCCAGTCAGCCAGCCAGCTACCCAGATATCCAGCCAGTCAGCCAGCCAGCTACCCAGACACCCAGCCAGTCAGCCAGCCAGCTACCCAGCCACTCAGCTCGTCAGCCATGATCTTACTTCCCAGAAATCTGCTTGTGTCAGTCAAAAGAGAAAAGCAGCTTTTCACACTCACGCACACACCCACACATGCACACACTGGGGGTCATGTTCGGCCTGAGTGTGAAAATAAGATCCGTGCTTCAATAAATGCCTCTTAACAGCAGAGCAGTTAGTGGCTTCCCAGCTATGCCTGGCGTCCCCTGAATAAACCACCTCATTAGTGACTGGGGACCTAATATCTGCTGCCCAGTTTAACACTGTTTAGATTTACACTTACTGGTCTGTCGCCCTGCCAAATCAGAGACCCGGGTCACTTCTCGAGCCCTTTTTATTTGCTGTTCATGTGGTATTTAACAAGTAATAACCTGTCCGCGGCGGCCCCAGCTATTTGAGTAGCCTGGGGGGGTGTGGGAGCAGAGTGGAATAAAGGTTGGGAGCAGTGTGAGGAGTGAGCTGAGTGCAGGGCAGGCTGGAACCCGAGCCCCAGTTCGTCTCTGAAAGTGTTGCTCAGCGTAATGAAGATCTCAGGCCACTCCAGACACCGGGCAAGGCCTGATGAGGCATGTTCAGAGGCTCCTGAGCCTGCCTCTTTCACACTCTCACACTCACTCACTCACTCACTCACTCATTCACTCACTCACTCACGCACTCACTCACTCACTCTCTCTCTCACACACTCTCACTCTCTCGCTCACTCGCTCTCTCACACACACACACACTCACTCACTCACTCACACTGAAACTCTTTGGCCACCGTCTCTTTGTAGTTCCTCTCTGGTGTGAGATACCTACCATCTTTCCAGGACAGATAGGTGATGACTGTGCCACTTTGAGCACTTTAATGTCAGATAGTGTGACCATCGGTGTGAAGTGGGAGTGGTGCATGCCTAGCTTTAGATGGGATGGAATTGGAACTTGAGACGTGAGGTCAAGTTGAACTTTTTCATGAATCTCATATTTGACATGTAGGAAGGATTTAGCTGGAACAACTCCAGTTCAGTATACAGACCAACTCATTTTATTGCACTATAATGTTATGACCCCTTGTGTACATAAACTTGAACAGCTCGGATGTAAAGGGGAACATTTCACATTTTATTACATATTTGCCTGATGCAACAATTTTCATACAAATCATGAACAGATTATGATTCCGTATGCCAACTAATGAAACATTTAACTATATGAACTACACAAAGTGTATAGACAGACAAAAACATTCTATGTATCTACATAAAACATGCAGGCAAACCGAGACATATGGCCTTGGAAAGATGCTAGAAGGTCCCTTCCATAATGAGCCTTTATGTCCAAGGAGGAACCCTGAAATGAACAGATACCCGATGCATCAGCCAGGTGGCTCTTTGGAAGATAGTGCCAAGAGATGAAACAATCTCAGTGTCAGCATTTTCATTTGATCCGCCATTTGCACATATGTCTTTAAAGTCTATGGGGAGCGTGAAGGATTGATGCAGTTGGCCAATAGTCTCCAACAGTCTTCGCCAGACTCCAGAAGTGCAGGTTAGCGCTGCAGGCTAATCTGTAGCCGGTCTGGGCCCCTGAATGCCCAAGCTGGGTGGATGGCAGGGCGAATGATCTCCTCCTCTGATCCTCAGCCCTCTGGATGCCCAGAATGTGACAACTATTCTGCTCCTTTGTTGTGGGTGCCAGTGGCCTCCAGAAGGGAAGGGGAGGAGACAATAGGCACAAACACAGGGGAAGGAGAGAGGGGAGGAGCCAATAGACACAAACACAGGGGAAGGAGAGAGGGGAGGAGAGGGGAGGAGAGAGAGGGGAAGAGAGGAGAGGGAGGAGAGGGAAGAGAGAGAGGAGAGGGGAGGAGAGGGAAGAGAGAGAGAGAGGGGAGGAGAGGAGAGGGAGGAGAGGGAAGAGAGAGAGAGAGGGGAGGAGAGGAGAGGGAAGAGAGAGAAGAGAGACGGAGGGGAAAGAGGAGAGGAAAGAGGAGAGGGAAGAGAGAGAGGAGAGGGAAGAGAGGGAGGAGAGGGAAGAGAGAGAGGGGAGGAGAGGGAAGAGAGAGAGAGAGAGGGGAGGAGAGGAGAGGGAGGAGCGAGAGAGAGAGAGAGAGAGAGGGGAGGAGAGGAGAGGGAAGAGAGAGAGAGGGAGGGGAAAGAGGAGAGGGAAGAGAGAGAGGAGAGGGGAAGAGAGAGAGGAGAGGGGAGGAGAGGGAGGAGAGGGAAGAGAGAGAAGAGAGAGAGGGGAGGGGAAAGAGGAGAGGGAAGAGAGAGAGGAGAGGAGAGGGAAGAGAGAGGGGAGGAGAGGGAAGAGAGAGAGAGAGAGAGAGAGAGAGGGAGGGGAAAGAGGAGAGGGAAGAGAGAGAGGAGAGGAGAGGGAAGAGAGAGAGGAGAGGAGAGGGAAGAGAGAGAGAGAAGGAGGGGAAAGAGGAGAGGGAAGAGAGAGAGGAGAGGAGAGGGAAGAGAGGTGAGGAGAGGAGAGGGAGGAGAGGGGAGAGAGAGAGAGAGAGAGGGGAGGAGAGGAGAGGGAAGAGAGAGAGAGTGAGGGGCTACTCATTCTACTCATGGATTAACGGAAGGGGCAGCCATTCCGTCTGGGAACAGAGGGCCTTGGGCCACTTTTCAGTTAAACTGGAGTTCTTCATCTTGATCTTGATAACAACCTATTGGGATTCACATCCAGGAGCTGCACATGACCTGAGGGTTATCGGCGTGACCTGAGGGTTATCACCGTGACCTGAGGGTTATCACTGTGACCTGAGGGTTACCAGCGTGTCCTGAGGGTTATCGCCGTGACCTGAGGGTTATCGCCGTGACCTGAGGGTTATCGCCGTGACCTGAGGGTTATCGCCGTGACCTGAGGGTTATCGCCGTGACCTGAGGGTTATCGCCGTGACCTGAGGGTTATCGCCGTGACCTGAGGGTTATCACGGTGACCTGAGGATTATCACCGTTACCTAAGGGTTACCACCGTGACCTGAGGGTTTTCACCATGACCTCCGGGTTTTCACCGTGACCTGAGGGTTATCACCGTGACCTGAGGGTCATCACCGTGACCTGAGGGTCATCACCGTGACCTGAGGGTCACCAGCGTGTCCTGAGGGTTATCACCGTGACCTGAGGGTTATCACCGTGACCTGAGGGTTATCACCGTGACCTGAGGGTTATCACCGTGACCTGAGGGTTATCACCGTGACCTGAGGGTTACCACTGTGACCTGAGGGTTATCACCGTGACCTGAGGGTTACCACCGTGACCTGAGGGTTACCACCGTGACCTGAGGGTTACCACCGTGACCTGAGGGTTACCACCGTGACCTGAGGGTTATCACCGTGACCTGAGGGTTACCACCGTGACCTGAGGGTTATCACCGTGACCTGAGGGTTACCATCGTGACCTGAGGGTTATCACCGTGACCTGAGGGTTACCACGTGACCTGAGGGTTACCACGTGACCTGAGGGTTACCGCCGTGACCTGAGGGTTATCGCCGTGACCTGAGGGTTATCGCCGTGACCTGAGGGTTATCGCCGTGACCTGAGGGTTATCGCCGTGACCTGAGGGTTATCGCCGTGACCTGAGGGTTATCGCCGTGACCTGAGGGTTATCGCCGTGACCTGAGGGTTATCGCCGTGACCTGAGGGTTATCACGGTGACCTGAGGATTATCACCGTTACCTAAGGGTTACCACCGTGACCTGAGGGTTTTCACCGTGACCTCCGGGTTTTCACCGTGACCTGAGGGTTATCACCGTGACCTGAGGGTCATCACCGTGACCTGAGGGTCATCACCGTGACCTGAGGGTCACCAGCGTGTCCTGAGGGTTATCACCGTGACCTGAGGGTTATCACCATGACCTGAGGGTTATCACCGTGACCTGAGGGTTATCACCGTGACCTGAGGGTTATCACCGTGACCTGAGGGTTACCACCGTGACCTGAGGGTTATCACCGTGACCTGAGGGTTACCACCGTGACCTGAGGGTTACCATCGTGACCTGAGGGTTACCACCGTGACCTGAGGGTTACCACCGTGACCTGAGGGTTACCACCGTGACCTGAGGGTTATCACCGTGACCTGAGGGTTACCACCGTGACCTGAGGGTTATCACCGTGACCTGAGGGTTACCATCGTGACCTGAGGGTTATCACCGTGACCTGAGGGTTATCACCGTGACCTGAGGGTTACCACCGTGACCTGAGGGTTACCACCGTGACCTGAGGGTTACCACGTGACCTGAGGGTTTAACCGTTACCTGAGGGTTACCACCGTGACCTGAGGGTTACCATCGTGACCTGAGGGTTCTCGCCGTGACCTGAGGGTTACCACCGTGACCTGAGGGTTTAACCGTTACCTGAGGGTTACCACCGTGACCTGACGGTTACCACCGTGACCTGGGGGTTATCACCGTGACCTGAGGGTTACCACCGTGACCTGGGGGTTATCACCGTGACCTGAGGGTTACCACCGTGACCTGAGGGTTACCACCGTGACCTGGGGGTTATCACCGTGACCTGAGGGTTACCGCCGTGACCTGAGGGTTATCACCGTGACCTGAGGGTTACCACTGTGACCTGAGGGTTACCACCGTGACCTGAGGGTTTAACCGTTACCTGAGGGTTACCACCGTGACCTGAGGGTTACCACCGTGACCTGAGGGTTACCACCGTGACCTGAGGGTTACCACCGTGACCTGAGGGTTAGCACCGTGACCTGAGGGTTATCACCGTGACCTGAGGGTTACCACCGTGACCTGAGGGTTACCACCGTGACCTGAGGGTTTAACCGTTACCTGAGGGTTACCACCGTGACCTGAGGGTTACCATCGTGACCTGAGGGTTCTCGCCGTGACCTGAGGGTTCTCGCCGTGACCTGAGGGTTACCGCCGTGACCTGAGGGTTTAACCGTTACCTGAGGGTTACCACCGTGACCTGAGGGTTACCACCGTGACCTGAGGGTTACCACCGTGACCTGGGGGTTATCACCGTGACCTGAGGGTTACCACCGTGACCTGAGGGTTACCACCGTGACCTGGGGGTTATCACCGTGACCTGAGGGTTACCGCCGTGACCTGAGGGTTATCACCGTGACCTGAGGGTTACCACCGTGACCTGAGGGTTACCACCGTGACCTGAGGGTTTAACCGTTACCTGAGGGTTACCACCGTGACCTGGGGGTTACCACCGTGACCTGGGGGTTACCACCGTGACCTGAGGGTTACCACCGTGACCTGAGGATTACCACCGTGACCTGAGGGTTACCACCGTGACCTGAGGGTTACCACCGTGACCTGAGGGTTACCACCGTGACCTGAGGGTTACCACCGTGGCCTGGGGGTTATCACCGTGACCTGAGGGTTACCACCGTGACCTGAGGGTTACCACCGTGACCTGAGGGTTATCACCGTGACCTGAGGGTTACCACCGTGACCTGAGGGTTACCACCGTGACCTGAGGGTTTAACCGTTACCTGAGGGTTACCACCGTGACCTGAGGGTTACCATCGTGACCTGGGGGTTATCACCGTGACCTGAGGGTTACCACCGTGACCTGAGGGTTACCACCGTGACCTGAGGGTTACCACCGTGACCTGAGGGTTACCGCCGTGACCTGAGGGTTACCGCCGTGACCTGAGGGTTACCGCCGTGACCTGAGGGTTACCACCGTGACCTGAGGGTTACCGCCGTGACCTGAGGGTTACCACCGTGACCTGAGGGTTTAACCGTTACCTGAGGGTTACCACCGTGACCTGAGGGTTACCACCGTGACCTGAGGGTTACCACCGTGACCTGAGGGTTACCACCGTGACCTGAGGGTTATCACCGTGACCTGAGGGTTACCACCGTGACCTGAGGGTTACCACCGTGACCTGAGGGTTATCACCGTGACCTGAGGGTTACCACCGTGACCTGAGGGTTACCACCGTGACCTGAGGGTTACCACCGTGACCTGAGGGTTACCACACCGTGACCTGAGGGTTATCACCGTGACCTGAGGGTTACCACCGTGACCTGAGGGTTACCACCGTGACCTGAGGGTTACCACCGTGACCTGAGGGTTACCACCGTGACCTGAGGGTTACCACCGTGACCTGAGGGTTACCACCGTGACCTGAGGGTTATCACCGTGACCTGAGGGTTATCACCGTGACCTGAGGGTTACCACCGTGACCTGAGGGTTACCACCGTGACCTGAGGGTTACCACCGTGACCTGAGGGTTACCACCGTGACCTGAGGGTTATCACCGTGACCTGAGGGTTACCACCGTGACCTGAGGGTTATCCCACTCTATGAATGGAATTATAAAATTAGGTGGGTAAAACCATGTTTATACATACTCTTTATACATACTATTTATACATACTATTTATACATGCTATTTATACATGCTATTTATACATACTATTTATAAATACTATTTATACATACTATTTATACATGCTATTTATACATACTATTTATACATACTATTTATACATACTATTTATACATACTATTTATACATACTATTTATACATACTATTTATACATGCTATTTATACATACTATTTATACATACTATTTATACATACTATTTATATATACTATTTATACATGCTATTTATACATGCTATTTATACATGCTATTTATACATACTATTTATACATACTATTTATACATACTATTTATACATGCTATTTATACATGCTATTTATACATACTATTTATACATACTATTTATACATGCTATTTATACATACTATTTATACATACTATTTATACATACTATTTATACATACTATTTATACATACTATTTATACATACTATTTATACATACTATTTATACATGCTATTTATACATACTATTTATACATACTATTTATACATACTATTTATACATACTATTTATACATACTATTTATACATACTATTTATACATACTATTTATACATACTATTTATGCTCTTTCTGAACTAATTTACACTCTGAAAGACTGACAATGAGTGTCCTTGACTTGATGTAGGCCTGCTTATAACAGAAAGGATGTTTTCAAGCGCCTCTTAAAATGGTTGCACCTGTGAAGGCTATCTTAACATCCAAATCTCATTTAAAAAAGGCCTTTCTCACAGGTAGTTTTACTGCATTTCGCCCTCCCATTTTGTTTTGCCTGAATAGCAGTAGCTACCAGCTGGAGTAGGCCTACATCTTTGGTTTATTATGAGTGAGCCTGCCTGTATGCCGAGACTGGTAATGTCAGTGTATCTATTCAGTGTGAGAAAAGTCCCCCATTAGAAGCACATTTGAAGAGCCCTAGAGAACGCTACAGAGAACGCGGCAGCTCTCCTCCACTCATACCCTGCCCGCGTTAACACTCCAACCATTCATCTGTGATTAGAAAACCTCTTGGCTGCCAGAGTTTGCAATCATTTGACTGTAATGAATTCCAATCACTCCCTCCTCCTACCTCTGCCCCCACTTGGGCTGGAGAAGACATAAGGAGAGAGGGGGGGGGGGGGGGGGGGGGGGGTGGAGAAGACACAAGGAGAGAGAGAGAGAGAGAGAGAGAGACAGAGAGAAAGAGGGATAGAGAGAGAGACACACAGAGAGAGGGGGTGGAGAAGACAAGGAAAGAGAGAGAGAGAGGGGGGGGTGGAGAAGACATAAGGAGAGAGAGAGAGAGAGAGAGAGAGAGAGAGAGAGAGAGAGAGAGAAAGAGAAAGAGAGAGAGAGAGAGAGAGGGGGGGGTGGAGAAGACATAAGGAGAGAGAGAGAGAGAGAGAGAGAGACAGAGAGAGGGGGTTGAGAAAACAAGGAAAGAGAGAGAGGGGGGGGTGGTGAGACAAAATGAGAGAGAGAGAGAGAGAGAGAGGGGGGAAGACATGGACAGAGAAATAGAGAGGGGGTGGAGAAGACATAAGGAGAGAGAGAGCGAGAGAGAGAGAGGGGGGATGGAGAAAACATAAGGAAAGAGAGACAGAAAGAGAGAGAGAGAGAGAAAGAGAGGGGGGGTGAGACAAAAGGAGAGAGAGAGAGGGTGGGGATGGGGTGGAGAGACAAAAGGAGAGAGGGGGATGGAGAGACTTAGGAGGGAGAGAGAGAGAGAGAGAGAGAGAGAGGGTGGAGAGACAAAGAAGAGCGAGATAGATGATGGGCAGGAGCGACTGAGACGACTTGGCCATGGAGGTAAACAATAGATAGAAATGTAGAAATAGAGAGAGTGCATTGGAGAAAGAGAATGAAGAGATGGAGAACTGTAGCTGTGGACAGACAGAGGAACGAAAGAAAATAGAGTAGACGTAACTATTTAATTAAAGAGACGAGAATGAAGACCGACAGGTAGACAAAGAGAGTTAAAAATTGTGAAACAGAGAGACAAAGAAACAACCTGACAACCTGTAGTCCTTAGCCAAGAATGAGAGAACTACGAATCCAACAATTCTTGGCAGTTGTTCCATGGCTAAAATCTCACTCATAGCGTTCAATGTTGAATAACAGTCATCTTTAGGAGAGATCCCCACGCACCAACATAGTCTCCTAGAATATGGCTCATATAACTCATTGATTAAGCAGGCATTCAGCAATAAATGTAGTCAGTATTTTGCTTTGAAGGATTAATGATAAGGTCACCCTACGATAAACACTCTAGTTAATTAGACTAATTAGTGTAGAGCAGAAAATAAACCACCTTTGTTGTTGTTGTATTGTGAATAATTTGATCATGTTCAGGATTCATTAACTCTGTGGGGGATTGGTCTAATAACCAAACAATGCCTCATTACCTATGTGGGGGATTGGTCTAATAACCAAATAATGCCTCATTAACTCTGTGGGGGATTGGTCTAATAACCAAATAATGCCTCATTACCTCTGTGGGGGATTGGTCTAATAACCAAACAATGCCTCATTAACTCTGTGGGGGATTGGTCTAATAACCAAATAATGCCTCATTACCTCTGTGGGGGATTGGTCTAATAACCAAATAATGCCTCATTACCTCTGTGGGGGATTGGTCTAATAACCAAACAATGCCTCATTAACTCTGCGGGGGATTGGTCTAATAACCAAATAATGCCTCATTACCTCTGTGGGGGATTGGTCTAATAACCAAACAATGCCTCATTAACTCTGTGGGGGATTGGTCTAATAACCAAATAATGCCTCATTACCTCTGTGGGGGATTGGTCTAATAACCAAATAATGCCTCATTACCTCTGTGGGGGATTGGTCTAATAACCAAACAATGCCTCATTAACTCTGTGGGGGATTGGTCTAATAACCAAATAATGCCTCATTACCTCTGTGGGGGATTGGTCTAATAACCAAACAATGCCCCATTAACTCTGTGGGGGATTGGTCTAATAACCAAATAATGCCTCATTACCTCTGTGGGGGATTGGTCCAATAACCAAATACTGCCTCATTACCTCTGTGGGGGATTGGTCCAATAACCAAATAATGCCTCATTACCTCTGTGGGGGATTGGTCTAATAACCAAACAATGCCTCATTAACTCTGTGGGGGATTGGTGTAATAACCAAATAATGCCTCATTACCTCTGTGGGGGATTGGTCCAATAACCAAATAATGCCTCATTACCTCTGTGGGGGATTGGTCCAATAACCAAATACTGCCTCATTACCTCTGTGGGGGATTGGTCTAATAACCAAATAATGCCTCATTAACTCTGTGGGGGATTGGTCTAATAACCAAATAATGCCTCATTACCTCTGTGGGGGATTGGTCTAATAACCAAACAATGCCTCATTACCTCTGTGGGGGATTGGTCTAATAACCAAATAATGCCTCATTAACTCTGTGGGGGATTGGTCCAATAACCAAATAATGCCTCATTAACTCTGTGGGGGATTGGTCTAATAACCAAATAATGCCTCATTACCTCTGTGGGGGATTGGTCTAATAACCAAATAATGCCTCATTAACTCTGTGGGGGATTGGTCTAATAACCAAATAATGCCTCATTACCTCTGTGGGGGATTGGTCTAATAACCAAACAATGCCTCATTACCTCTGTGGGGGATTGGTCTAATAACCAAATAATGCCTCATTAACTCTGTGGGGGATTGGTCCAATAACCAAATAATGCCTCATTAACTCTGTGGGGGATTGGTCCAATAACCAAACAATGCCTCATTAACTCTGTGGGGGATTGGTCTAATAACCAAATAATGCCTCATTACCTCTGTGGGGGATTGGTCTAATAACCAAATAAAGACTCATTACCTCTGTGGGGGATTGGTCTAATAACCAAATAATGCCTCATTAACTCTGTGGGGGATTGGTCCAATAACCAAATAATGCCTCATTACCTCTGTGGGGGATTGGTCTAATAACCAAATAATGCCTCATTACCTCTGTGGGGGATTGGTCTAATAACCAAACAATGCCTCATTAACTCTGTGGGGGATTGGTCTAATAACCAAATAATGCCTCATTACCTCTGTGGGGGATTGGTCTAATAACCAAACAATGCCCCATTAACTCTGTGGGGGATTGGTCTAATAACCAAATAATGCCTCATTACCTCTGTGGGGGATTGGTCCAATAACCAAATACTGCCTCATTACCTCTGTGGGGGATTGGTCCAATAACCAAATAATGCCTCATTACCTCTGTGGGGGATTGGTCTAATAACCAAACAATGCCTCATTAACTCTGTGGGGGATTGGTGTAATAACCAAATAATGCCTCATTACCTCTGTGGGGGATTGGTCCAATAACCAAATAATGCCTCATTACCTCTGTGGGGGATTGGTCCAATAACCAAATACTGCCTCATTACCTCTGTGGGGGATTGGTCTAATAACCAAATAATGCCTCATTAACTCTGTGGGGGATTGGTCTAATAACCAAATAATGCCTCATTACCTCTGTGGGGGATTGGTCTAATAACCAAACAATGCCTCATTAACTCTGTGGGGGATTGGTCCAATAACCAAATAATGCCTCATTAACTCTGTGGGGGATTGGTCTAATAACCAAATAATGCCTCATTACCTCTGTGGGGGATTGGTCTAATAACCAAATAATGCCTCATTAACTCTGTGGGGGATTGGTCTAATAACCAAATAATGCCTCATTACCTCTGTGGGGGATTGGTCTAATAACCAAACAATGCCTCATTACCTCTGTGGGGGATTGGTCTAATAACCAAATAATGCCTCATTAACTCTGTGGGGGATTGGTCCAATAACCAAATAATGCCTCATTAACTCTGTGGGGGATTGGTCCAATAACCAAACAATGCCTCATTAACTCTGTGGGGGATTGGTCTAATAACCAAATAATGCCTCATTACCTCTGTGGGGGATTGGTCTAATAACCAAATAAAGACTCATTACCTCTGTGGGGGATTGGTCTAATAACCAAATAATGCCTCATTAACTCTGTGGGGGATTGGTCCAATAACCAAACAATGCCTCATTACCTCTGTGGGGGATTGGTCCAATAACCAAATAATGCCTCATTACCTCTGTGGGGGATTGGTCCAATAACCAAATAATGCCTCATTAATTCTGTGGGGGATTGGTCCAATAACCAAACAATGCCTCATTAACTCTGTGGGGGATTGGTCCAATAACCAAATAATGCCTCATTAACTCTGTGGGGGATTGGTCCAATAACCAAATAGCCTGTTTATTAATACTGATGTCATATTGCTATTTGGTAGATTGATCATATAAACCATTTTGTGAAATGAAAGCACTGGTAGATACTCTCTTTCTTATTGGTCAAATGAAAGCACTGGTAGATACTCTCTTTCTTATTGGTCAAATGAAAGCACTGGTAGATACTCTCTTTCTTATTGGTCAAATGAAAGCACTGGTAGATACTCTCTTTCTTATTGGTCAAATGAAAGCACTGGTAGATACTCTCTTTCTTATTGGTCAAATGAAAGCACTGGTAGATACTCTCTTATTATTGGTCAAATGAAAGCACTGGTAGATACTCTCTTCTTATTGGTCAAATGAAAGCACTGGTAGATCTTCCTATTGGTCATATGGGTTATCTATATTACAACACAGATACATGAACGAATGCCTCACGTCATTCAATCATTATGATTGATTGATTATTGACTGTTTTGTTTTCTTGACTGACGGCCCGCTCTGACATATAGCATTTAGCCATATCAGCAGCACAATCTAACCTTGCTATAAACTAGGATTAACCAAATCTCATTGCTATAATGCTAAATGCTAACGCAGGCTTTGATAGGAGTAGCTCAGTAGCTCTATTAGCAACCAGCTATCACTCTCACCCCGAAATGTTCCCTATATCCCATTGCCCTTGATAAATGGTACGGCCTCCCCTGTGTGATGGATGGACAGTCCTTGAATAACACACACCAGGTATACTGGATAATCTAAAGGTGAAGTCTCCATTTGTTATCACACACACACACACACACACACACAAAATCAAAGACACACACGAACACACACACAAAATCAAAGACACACATAAACACACACACACATAAACACACATAAACACACACACACACACACACACACACACACAAAATCAAAGACACACATGAACACACACGAACACACACACATGAACACACACACACACACACACACACACACACACACACACACACACACACACACACACACACACACACAAAGCAGCTCTTCCCCACAGTCTCTGAGTGATGATGCGGCAGACAGCTGCTCCATGGCGATGACCTTTCCCCAGCACCATCCTGACCCACTCTGCCCCCCCAGATTGACCCACCCCCCTGGTCAGCAGTGTCTCTGTCACATTGTGTCATCGGCACAGTCACACCATGTATAGTCAGTAGATAAGGACCAGTCACACCATGTATAGTCAGTAGATAAGGACCAGTCACACCATGTATAGTCAGAGGGTAGTGAGGTCTGCACAACGTATCACCGGGGGCAAACTACCTGCCCTCCAGGACACCTACACCACCCGATGTCACAGGAAGGCCATAAAGATCATCAAGGACAACAACCACCCGAGCCACTGCCTGTTCACCCCGCTATCATCCAGAAGGCGAGGTCAGTACAGGTGCATCAAACCTGGGACTGAGAGACTGAAAAACAGCTTCTATCTCAAGGCCATCAGACTGTTAAACAGCCACCACTAACATTGAGTGGCTGCTCCCAACATACTGACTCAACTCCAGCCACTTTAATAATGGGAATTGATGGGAATTGATGTAAAATATATCACTAGCCACTTTAAACAATGCTACTTAATATAATGTTTACATACCCTACATTATTCATCTCATATGTATATGTATATACTGTACTCTATATCATCTACTGCATCTTTATGTAATACATGTATCACTAGCCACTTTAAACTATGCCACTATGTTTACATACCCTACATTACTCATCTCATATGCATATGTATATACTGTACTCTATATCATCGACTGCATCCTTATGTAATACATGTATCACTAGCCACTTTAACTATGCCACTTTGTTTACATACTCATCTCATATGTATATACTGTACTCGATACCATCTACTGCATCTTGCCTATGCCGTTCTGTACCATCACTCATTCATATATCTTTATGTACATATTCTTTATCCCTTTACACTTGTGTGTATAAGACAGTAGTTTTGGAATTGTTAGGTTAGATTACTTGTTGGTTATTACTGCATTGTCGGAACTAGAAGCACAAGCATTTCGCTACACTCGCATTAACATCTGCTAACCATGTGTATGTGACAAATACAATTTGATTTGATTTGATTTTTTGATAAGGACCAGTCACACCATGTATAGTCAGTAGATAAGGACCAGTCACACCATGTATAGTCAGTAGATAAGGACCAGTCACAATATGTATAGTCAGTAGATAAGGACCAGTCACACCATGTATAGTCAGTAGATAAGGACCAGTCACACCATGTATAGTCAGTAGATAAGGACCAGTCACACCATGTATAGTCAGTAGATAAGGACCAGTCACACCATGTATAGTCAGTAGATAAGGACCAGTTGAACTCTGTCTGGATGTGTAACTGTAATGGACAAGACATGGCGGAGATGCCTCGTGAGGCCGGCATTTAATGCTGTACAGTTTCCCGGCATTGAACGATCCACCCCGAGGTGTGGATTCAGACACATACTTTACGGAGGGATGTGGCTCTGTGTCAATGTCTAATGATGATGTCCATGAATGTACAACGATGTGATCGGAAGTTCGTCAAGCAGTTTGGGAGAGTCGTGCCGGCCATATTGTTATCAACGCCTCCAATATAGCCTGGTCTAGATTCAGTCAGATCAAGGGTTAACCTGCGATTAGCCGACACCCTAATAGCTGTTTTTTTTTGGCTGTGTCGGATGTGTAACTATGTTGGAGCTGTCAAATCAGTGAGCGGCTGCTCGTGTGGTCATTTTCACGAAGCCACACCCATCCCACTCGCGTTAGAACTTCAGAACGAAAACGAGTCTGCTATATAGAAATAATGACACTCAAATTAACAAAAGAATGAGGATTTCTATCAGCCCAATCTCACAGCTACCCATTATCAAGAATTCTGATGAAATAGACACAAATTACAAATGACAGACACAAAAAAAATGTAAATTAGTGTGTCCAACAAATTATTTTGTATCCGGTGCGTTTCAATCACAGATGAAGGTAAGACTGAAACGATAGGAGGGAGGTTGCTCAAGGAGGATGGGTGGGCGTATAACACTAAGGTGATGGACAACTTTATAATTTTAGCTAATTTTGTAACTACTTGCTACTTTTTATCTACTTAGCTAGCATGTTATCTAACCCTTACACTAACCTGAACACCTAGCTAAACTAGCTAACATTAGCCACCTAGCTAAACTAGCTAACATTAGCCACAACAAATTGGAATTATTATGAAGAAAATCATGAACTGGATACAAGACATTTACATTTTTTGTGTGCCTGTCACAAATTTTCAAATTAGTAATTTGTGTCTAATTTTCGATAATTTGTATGTTAATCAGATGCTAGTGCTCTGACTTGTAAACAAGGTTGTTTAGAAAAGCCGTCATTTTGACTCCAACATTATAACAGTCTAATAAATACAGTATATTTCATATATGCTATTGGGAAAATGTACATTTGATTGTGTTTATGAAGGTCTTGGATAACATGAAAACAGTTATTTCAAAGAACACCATAGCATTTTCATTAGTTTATCTTTCTGTAAGCTAACTATTGACTCATGCTCATGTGTGGAACAGAGGTTAATCTTGGAAATAGTGATATTTTGAAACAGTCTTACCTGCATGTGACTCTGGGAAGAGGATTTGGAGAAAAAAAACACTGTCACTCCCTGGAAAAAAAAATGACATGTCCTTTTAAAACTGCTAAAACACAAATGATGTTTGTGATATCGAAATTCTAACAGCATGCCTGTGTTTAATAGATGTATTTAGGAAAAGTCAAGCATGGAGGCAGGCGTGGCAGAGATACAGTATCTCCATTTTAAATTCACAATAAGTCAAAATGACTCAATTGGCGCTTCTAGTGTTGATGCGACTCTGTGCAGCCAATGACAGTGTCCGCTTTAGACATAATCCGGGAGCCCCTTGTGGATTTGACAGCTCTAGCGCAGTTCCACCTCTGACACCGCCAAAACAAATGCTTTGTGGGAGTCGGCTAGCGTGGATCTGATAGAATCTTGCCCCCTTTGAATCAAATCTGAAACAGCGGAGCAGAACATCTCCTATCAGTGACAATTGAGTTCTTTGATTGAAATAATGGTGCAATTCCAGCTGGGATCATTTGTGTTTTCAAGACACAACACTACATTATCTCACATAGGCCTAGCTGTGCTCCGTGCGTGCTCCTGGCCACATTCACGGTCATTAGAGAGATAACGCAAAACGTGTTGTTTAGCTGCTCTAGTGGCCCTAGATGGAGAGAGAGACAGACAGAGGTAGAGAGAGACAGACAGAGGTAGAGAGAGAGACAGACAGAGGTAGAGAGAGAGACAGACAGAGGTAGAGAGAGAGACAGAGAGGTAGAGAGAGAGACAGACAGAGGTAGAGAGAGACAGAGGTAGAGAGAGAGACAGACAGAGGTAGAGAGAGAGAAAGGCAGAGGTAGAGAGAGACAGACAGAGGTAGAGAGAGAGAGACAGACAGAGGTAGAGAGAGAGAAAGACAGAGGTAGAGAGAGACAGACAGAGGTAGAGAGAGAGACAGACAGAGGTAGAGAGAGAGACAGACAGAGGTAGAGAGAGAGACAGACAGAGGCAGAGAGAGACAGACAGAGGTAGAGAGAGAGACAGACAGAGGTAGAGAGAGAGACAGACAGAGGTAGAGAGAGACAGACAGAGGTAGAGAGAGAGACAGAGAGGTAGAGAGAGAGACAGACAGAGGTAGAGAGAGACAGAGGTAGAGAGAGAGACAGACAGAGGTAGAGAGAGAGAAAGGCAGAGGTAGAGAGAGACAGACAGAGGTAGAGAGAGAGAGACAGACAGAGGTAGAGAGAGAGAAAGACAGAGGTAGAGAGAGACAGACAGAGGTAGAGAGAGAGACAGACAGAGGTAGAGAGAGAGACAGACAGAGGTAGAGAGAGAGACAGACAGAGGCAGAGAGAGACAGACAGAGGTAGAGAGAGAGACAGACAGAGGTAGAGAGAGAGACAGACAGAGGTAGAGAGAGAGACAGACAGAGGTAGAGAGAGAGACAGACAGAGGTAGAGAGAGAGAAAGAGAGAAAAAGAAAGACGATGAAAGAGGTTAGTTAGCTTCTTATTCTTCTCCACGCTGCATTAAATGTAATGTAATGTGTTTCTCACCCTGTTCACTAGTAGGAAGACACTCCCTTGGAGGCATTTCAGAGTGTACACTACAGAGAATGTATCTATCATCCACCATCCAGCCCTTCACTGTGCTAGAGACTGTATCTATCCTCCACCCCTTCACTCTGATAGAGACTGTGTCTATCATCCACCATCCAGCCCTTCACCGTGATAGAGACTGTATCTACTGTACCATCCACCATCCAGCCCTTCACTGTGATAGAGACTGTATCCTACCATCCACCATCCAGCCCTTCATTGTGATGGAGACTGTATCTACTGTACCATCCACCATCCATCCCTTCATTGTGATGGAGACTGTATCTACTGTACCATCCACCATCCAGCCCTTCACTGTGATAGAGACTGTATCCTACCATCCACCATCCAGCCCTTCATTGTGATGGAGACTGTATCTACTGTACCATCCACCATCCAGCCCTTCATTGTGATGGAGACTGTATCTACTGTACCATCCACCATCCAGCCCTTCACTGTGCTAGAGACTGTATCTACCATCCACCATCCAGCCCTTCATTGTGATGGAGACTGCATCTACCATCCACCATCCAGCCCTTCACTGTGATGGAGACTGTATCTACCATCCACCCTTCACTGTGATGGAGACTGTATCTACCATCCACCATCCAGCCCTTCATTGTGATGGAGACTGCATCTACCATCCACCATCCAGCCCTTCATTGTGATGGAGACTGCAGCTATCATCTACCATCCAGCCCTTCACTGTGATGGAGACTGTATCTACTGCACCATCCAGCCCTTCACTGTGATAGAGACTGTATCTACCATCCACCATCCAGCCCTTCATTGTGATGGAGACTGCATCTACCATCCACCATCCAGCCCTTCACTGTGATGGAGACTGTATCTACCATCCACCCTTCACTGTGATGGAGACTGCATCTACCATCCACCATCCAGCCCTTCATTGTGATGGAGACTGCATCTACCATCCACCATCCAGCCCTTCATTGTGATGGAGACTGCATCTACCATCCACCATCCAGCCCTTCACTGTGATGGAGACTGTATCTACCATCCACCCTTCACTGTGATGGAGACTGCATCTACCATCCACCATCCAGCCCTTCATTGTGATGGAGACTGCATCTATCATCTACCATCCAGCCCTTCACTGTGATGGAGACTGTATCTACTGCACCATCCAGCCCTTCACTGTGATAGAGACGGTATCTACCATCCACCCCTTCACTGTGATAGAGACTGTATCTATCATCCACCCCTTTACTGTGCTAGAGACTGTATCTACTGTACCATCCACCATCCAGCCCTTCACTGTGATGGAGACTATATCTATTGTACCATCCACCATCCAGCCCTTCACTGTGATGGAGACTGTATCTACTGTACCATCCCCCATCCAGCCCTTCACTGTGATGGAGACTGTATCTACCATCCACCATCCAGCCCTTCACTGTGATAGAGACTGTATCTACTGTACCATCCACCATCCAGCCCTTCACTGTGATGGAGACTGTATCTACTGTACCATCCCCCATCCAGCCCTTCACTGTTATAGCTAGTGCCAGCTTCCTAAAGATTCAATCTGATTTGAAGTCAGGCTGGCGTGACACTGAGACAGTCATGGCCTATCTGTGACCTCCTCTCTGCCCTCCATGCTCCTAGTGACGGCTTGGCTTTGCCAGGGTTTCACCCAGGGCACTCTCAAACAGCTCTTAGAGTGAGAACCAGCTCATGTGTGTTCCGGCTGGAAAATTGGGTGGAGAAAAAACCCATCTGTACCCAGGCCTAACAACGCTTCAGGCTCTCGGTGAACTTAAAGAGCAGATTGGAGGGTTGATGTGGTGCCTAGCCACCCAACTGCCTAGCCATTCAGCCCCAACTTCTGCACTGTCTCCTGGGGTGATGAGGCAGCAGGCCGTGTGTGTGTGTATGTGTGTCTCTCCAGGGAAGGTGACAGAGAATCAAGCTGTGTCTGTGATTTCTGACTCGGCCTGACAGTGCAACCCACATCCGCAGGGGGCCTGGTTCAATGCTGCTGGTGCCTGGTGGTGACACACACACACACACACACACACACACACACACACACACACACACACACACACACACACACACACACACACACACACACACACACACACACACACACACACACACACACACACACACAGACACTTCGCTACAAGTCTTGTCTTATCATTGTGATACCAATCATCACACAGTGCTCTTATCCAGCAGGACTCCCATAATCTTCTCTGGCCATCGATTGGCTATTAACTGCTGAGAGAACTAATGCCATGTCTATTGATGGGAAGAGCTTACTAAAGACCCACTGTAAACAGAATCCATCAGTGTCTCAGCATGAGTCTGTGGACCCACAAGATACATCGGTTATCTCATACATGTAAATTATCTCCTCCTCATTCTCCTGCTTTCATAAATGTTCGTTAATCAAAGATAAATGAATGTTTGGTAAACATTAAAGTGTCAGGGAGTCAATAAACAAAACGATATACAGCATATGATTTGTTCAGATCAAGACCTGGTTTTAAATGCTGTCAGTCACTTATCACAGTGCTGTTATCAGATTGTTATGGAGGGCATGTCTGGAGATAATGAGGTCATTTTAATTGACAAAACTATTCTGTTGATCATTCACTGATTTGACTCCTTGAAAAACAGATTAACATCTGGTGCATTAGTTTCCAGTGACCTCATACCGTTGGCCAATGACACCAAGGAGAAAAGGCATGTGGGTCACTGACGTCACAGAGTGTGACCAAACAGCAGATGGCGCTCATCGCTTTCCAGCCTCCTCCTCCAAGGCGCCTCCCCTCCTCCCTCCTTCCCCCAGTTTCCTCTGGCCCTGGTTCCTCCTACATACACTGTGCACTTGTTCCTTTGTGCTCGGGGATGTCAAGTTCCACACAGAAGCAAGTGGCTTGGCCGCACAAAGAGCCCCTTCATGGCCAGAGAACATCCCCACACCGGGCAACCACACGCACACTGAGCCAACAGAGCCTGCATCATACAGTATGTCACTCCCCATGCCCCTCCATGACATTAATCCAACATGGCCGCCTAGTTGCTATCAGGAGCATGCAGGATGATGAGGCATTTGTATAAGAGTGCATATGAGTAGTATGCCACTACAACGATCAGCACAGACAGATTACCACAGCAATCAGCACAGACAGATTACCACAGCAATCAGCACAGACAGATTACCACAGCAATCAGCACAGACAGATTACTACAGCAATCAGCACAGACAGATTACCACAGCAATCAGCACAGACAGATTATTACAACAATCAGCACAGACAGATTACTACAACGATCAGCACAGACAGATTACTACAACGATCAGAACAGACAGATTACTACAATGATCAGCACATACAGATTACTACAATGATCAGCACAGACAGATTACTACAAGGATCAACACAGACAGATTACTACAATGATCAGCACAGACAGATTACTACAATGATCAGCACAGACAGATTACAATGATCAGCACAGACAGATTACAATGATCAGCACAGACAGATTACTACAATGATTACAATGATCAGCACAGACAGATTACTTCAGTGATCGGGTGTTGGATCCTTTGTGTATCATTTTGAAATATAAATTTTAAATACTTTTTCAACGGCCAGGCCGTTTGCATTTAGTGCAGAACCAGAATGGAATGAGACATCTTGAAACCTGAACTACAGATCACCCTCCTCCAGTCACCCTCCTCCAGTCACCCTCCTCCACCAACACCTACATCCACCCTCCTCCAGTCACCCTCCTCCAGTCACCCTCCTCCACCAACACCTACATCCACCCTCCTCCAGTCACCCTCCTCCAGTCAGGGAGCCAACATCTCCATATCCATGCTGAGGTCACACCTGAGCATGGAGAGCCTCACAAGTTTGACCAAATTAATGTGTATCTTACAGTCTAATACGATAATTTACTTCAGCTATTTTTGTAGGGCTTCATAATGGTAAATAGTTAGGCCTAACATGCTGACCACACCGCTCGCGTCGCGTGTGCAAGTGTTGCAAAATACATTTTAATGACATACATTTAAATAAATTACACATACATGTTATTCACACTGCTCGCTCGCGTCTGAGTAGCCGGCGCTAAAATATAACTTGGTTCTATTTGTGATGCTTGACGCGCTGCAACTCCCGCCTCTCCCATCTCCTCATTGGTTTTTAGAAGCATATCACATGGGTGATTGAAAGTGGAACTGAGGTCCACACTCCAGTCCAGTTAGTGGTGGTAATGCACCTTAAAGTTGGTTGTCAGCAACCATATTAAGTCCAAAGAAGAAGAAGAAGAAGCCTGAAGGAGGAGAGATTACTAGACACAACTCAGTTTACCCTTTAATCTGTGGATTCATTGTCAGAGTAGAGGACCTTGTGCATTTCAGGTAAAATAACAACCCAACGTTTATATCCCAGGACAAATGATCTAGCAACACCAAGCTAGCTAGCAACACCAAGCTAGCTAGAAACACCAAGCTAGCTAGCAACACCAAGCTAGCTAGAAACACCAAGCTAGCTAGCAACACCAAGCTAGCTAGCAACACCAAGCTAGCTAGCTAAATTACCATAAATATTTCATGCATTTTGACCTGTCCCCAAATTAATATAGTTTGTTCAGAGTTGGTTTCGGCACTGCGCAGAATATCGCATCTCAACAGCGATTGGAGAAGTGTTGAGCATCACCAGTAGGCTTAGGCTACCACATCCTGATTATATATATATTTTCATAAGCGCAATGTTACAGCAAAAGACAGGTTGGAATGTCTGACTGAAACAAATAAAAAAAAAATCTAAAATTAGTGGTGTTTGAATTTGTTGCTAAATTGCAATCCGGGACATGTGGTCACCCTATCTCTACGTGCCCATCCATATCCATCCTCGGCCCAAACCCCCACCCCTCCTCCACCAGTGGCCCTCCAGGATGCCTGACTAGTTCTAATGGACCAGGGTCAGAATTCCTCTCGGCCAACCAGGCCCTGGGTTCTAGGAACTGGCACTGAAACCCCTGCCGGGCGGGCGGCCTGCACTACGACACTTCGGCCAGGTGGCCATCTGTTCCTCCTAACAGCCCGTCTCCTTGTTAATGTGCTGCCTCGTGACGGATGTAGGCCTCATGCTGGCCATGCATAAAGAGACAGCGACAATCTGTAGCTAAAATTAAACAGATTGATGTGCACTGGGGCAGCACAGACAAACACCTCACTCAGACACAGCCAGCCCCCCTTCTTCTGGTGGGCCAGCACTCCCTCCCTCCCTCCCACGCTTACTGTGGTGTAGCTACACTCTTAGAAAAAAAGTATCTTCGGCTGTCCCCGTAGGAGAACCCTGTAAAGAACCCCTTTAAGTTCCAGGTAGAACCCTTTTGGTTCTAGGTAGAACCCTTTTGGGTTCCATGTAGAACCCTTTCCACAGAGGGATTCAACTCGTGATTTGCTTGACATGATTTTTATGTTATCAACCTACCTAGGGTCAGGAGTTTTTCCATGATTTTTATGTTATCATCCTACCTAGGGTCAGGAGTTTTTCCAGGAGTTTTATGTTATCATCCTACCTAGGGTCAGGAGTTTTTCCAGGAGTTTTATGTTATCATCCTACCTAGGGTCAGGAGTTTTTCCAGGAGTTTTATGTTATCATCCTACCTAGGGTCAGGAGTTTTTCCAGGAGTTTTATGTTATCATCCTACCTAGGGTCAGGAGTTTTTCCAGGAGTTTTATGTTATCATCCTACCTAGGGTCAGGAGTTTTTCCAGGAGTTTTGATTAAAAATAATCTGGTCCCATCATAGCCCATATAAAACGTTTTTTTTTTACAGCTGATTTATTACTATGTCATACCCAGAGTTTACCAGATCAGGAAAAACTCTGGGCCCAAGGAAACCATTTCTCCCCCACCACTCTGGGACCTGTGGGTTGCCACCTCTATGAAAAACAAAAATAAAAATGAAACAAAATAATTTTGGGCCTTACTGCTATTAGCCAATACAAACACATTGAATAACACATTGACTACATGGAACCACGGGTACTGTAGTCCCGAATAACATGTCAAATACATAGTGTCTGTCCTATATCTGAGAGATGTATTTATGTTTTTACACTAGGTTCATTACCCTCCTAACCACAGGCCCTCCTTTTTTTATCTCCTTCCCTTTCTCTCTCCCTCCATTTTGTCCCTCCTTTCATCTTGCTGCCTCTCCTGGTGCTTCTTTGATTGCTGTATCTCAGTTGCCGCGACAACTGGTAATGATAGTGCATGCGGCGAGGAGAGAGAGCGCAATAAAGTAGAAATATAGATCTGTTTACTGTCCCTACTCTCTGTTGGCTGCCCACCATTCCTTTACCTTCTCTCTCTCTCTCCCCTCACTCTCTCTCTCTCTCTCTCTCTCTCTCTCTCTCTCTCTCTCTCTCTCTCTCTCTCTCTCTCTCTCTCTCTCTCTCTCTCTCTCTCTCTCTCTCTCTCTCTCTCTCTCTCTCTCTCTCTCTCTCTCTCTCTCTCTCTCTCTCTCTCTCTCTCTCTCTCTCACTCTCTCGTCACTCTCTCGTCACTCTCTCGTCACTCTCTCCCTCACTCTCCGTCACTCTCTCCCTCACTCTCTTTCTCTCTCCCCTCACTCCCTCATTCTCCGTCACTCTCTCCCTCACTCTCTCTCTCTCCCCCCTCACTCTCTCCCACTCTCTCCCTCACTCTCTCTCTCTCTCCCCTCACTCTCTCCCACTCTCTCCCTCATTCTCCCTCTCTCTCTCTCACTCTCTCTCTCTCCCCTCACTCTCTCCCACTCTCTCCCTCACTCTCCGTCACTCTCTCCCTCACTCTCTCTCTCTCTCCCCTCACTCCCTCATTCTCCCTCACTCTCTCCCTCACTCTCTCTCTCTCTCCCCTCACTCTCTCCCACTCTCTCCCTCACTCTCTCTCTCCCCCTCACTCTCTCCCACTCTCTCCCTCATTCTCCCTCACTCTCTCCCTCACTCTCTCTCTCTCTCTCTCCCCTCACTCTCTCCCACTCTCTCCCTCATTCTCCCTCTCTCTCTCCCTCACTCTCTCTCTCTCCCCTCACTCTCTCCCACTCTCTCCCTCACTCTCCGTCACTCTCTCCCTCACTCTCTCTCTCTCTCCCCTCACTCCCTCATTCTCCCTCACTCTCTCCCTCACTCTCTCTCTCTCCCCCCTCACTCTCTCACACCCTATTTGTCTCTGCCGTCTCTCCTACCTTAACAGATTTCGCCGGGTGTCTCTCTCTGTCTCGGACTGCATTTGAATAAACCTGTCTTATAGTAGAGTTCTCACTCCTATATACAGTAGAGGTATAATGATTTTGTTCACAGTCCGAATCAGTAGAGAATCTCTTTAAGTGTCCTCTCCTCACACACACAAATGCAAACATGCACACGTACACACACACGCATAAACAAACGCACACACACACACGCCTCACCCTAATGGCTTGGGAAATCTGGACTGACAGCATGTGCCAGATGCTAGGTGATTTCCCACCTCACTCTTTCTCTCCTTTTCATCTTTCTTTCTTTCTTTCTATCTATCTATCTTTCCATCTCTTTCTCTGTAAGGATGGCGAATCACTGTGGAATCAGATCTGTGTGCCATCAGTCATGGCTGGGGGCTCAGGGGAATACATGGTCAGGCTAGAGTAAATGATCCCCGACATTAACAAGCTCTCTTCCTCCAGTCTCTATTGTGAAGGGCCTTGCTTGTCTACACCCAGAGAGTGATCCATAATGTAGACACCCAGAGAGTGATCTATAATGTCTACACCCAGAGAGTGATCTATAATGTCTACACCCAGAGAGTGATCCATAATGTCTACACCAAGAGAGTGATCCATAATGTAGACACCCAGAGAGTGATCCATAATGTCTACACCAAGAGAGTGATCCATAATGTAGACACCCAGAGAGTGATCCATAATGTAGACACCCAGAGAGTGATCCATAATGTAGACACCCAGAGAGTGATCCATAATGTAGACACCCAGAGAGTGATCCATAATGTACACACCCAGAGAGGGATCCATAATGTACACACCCAGAGAGTGATCCATAATGTAGACACCCAGAGAGTGATCCATAATGTAGACACCCAGAGAGTGATCCATAATGTCTACACCAAGAGAGTGATCCATAATGTAGACACCCAGAGAGTGATCCATAATGTAGACACCCAGAGAGTGATCCATAATGTAGACACCCAGAGAGTGATCCATAATGTACACACCCAGAGAGTGATCCATAATGTAGACACCCAGAGAGTGATCCATAATGTAGACACCCAGAGAGTGATCCATAATGTAGACACCCAGAGAGTGATCCATAATGTAGACACCCAGAGAGTGATCCATAATGTAGACACCCTGAGAGTGATCCATAATGTCTACACCCATAGAGTGATCCATAATGTTTACACCCAGAGAGTGATCCATAATGTAGACACCCAGAGAGTGATCCATAATGTACACACCCAGAGAGGGATCCATGTCTACACCCAGAGAGTGATCCATAATGTAGACACCCAGAGAGTGATCCATAATGTCTACACCCAGAGAGTGATCCATAATGTAGACACCCAGAGAGTGATCCATAATGTAGACACCCAGAGAGTGATCCATAATGTAGACACCCAGAGAGTGATCCATAATGTAGCACAATGTTCCACACCCAGATTCCCAACACTAGATACCATCCCATCCTCTCCCCATCTTCTGTGTCCATTTTTTTGGTCAGGGAACCAACGACTCATCTGGAATCCCTAGATAACATTTACTTATTAACTTGTCTCTCTCTCTCACACATTTGAAACATGTGTCAATTGATATCAGATGCCTCTATCCAATGTAGCGGTTCAAGGGTTCAATTGATCCACCACCCCTATCCTGATTCATAGAATTAAAGAGTGGAAAAACACACACACACACACACACACACACACACACGCACACACACACACACACACACGGAAAACAAAGCCAAAATGGAAAATGCCCACTCGCCCAGGCCCCTGTGCCACCGCAATTTTGATTCTACCCTGTGCTTCCTATTCACAATCAGCTGACTAGCCCAGATTGCTCCCGGCGCATCCCCACAATGCATTATCCAGATAAATAGAGCAATTATAATAAGTCATTATAATCATAGATAAGCATTAGGGGAAGTGCATTAATGCAGCGATGTGTTTGTGTCCTATTAGCATCGGCTTCTGTTTCCTTCTGTTGCTGTCGGTTACGCTTGGGTGACCGAGCCAGGCGGTGCGTGACTGGCTGGGCGTGGGGTGGTGGTGGTGGTGGTGGTGCTTGCTCTGCTCTAAAAATGGGACAGGCTGGGTGGCTGGGTTCAGGTTGGGTGGCTGCCCACCTGTCAGCCCATGCCCACCTTGCCTGCATTTCAATGGGGTCACTACCAATCTCACACAGTGAAGTTGGGCAGCATATCACACTGTCTCAATGCCAGAGAATCCACAACTTCGCCACAAGTACCAGGGTCACTTTTTTGGGCATAGCTGGCGACGAAGTCCCCTAGATTCTATCTCTAATGTCCACATGTGCTGTCATAAGATCATAGGTGGTGCATTTCTGCGTGCACTTTGCATGAATAAATATATATAGAGGTTAGCCACCGTCACACAAAGTCATGATAACCTGGTCATGATGGAACAGGGTTAAGGCCTAAGTTGGCACCATCATTTCTCCTGCTCAGGGGGGGCCAAACTACAGCTGTTATCCAATGTGTTTTTGTCCGCCTGCCTTCCTCTCTCTCTGGATACGATCCGCGTCTGCCCAGCCCAACCCACACTCCCAGGCCAGAGGGGTAATAGTTATGGAGCTGGCCTGTAATGATGGATAATTTGAAGCCTGCTGGCCCCTCTCCATTAATTTCTCTCTGTCTTTTTCTCTCTCTCTCTCTTCTAGCTACTCAATCGCTCTCTATGTTCATCAGTCTGGCTCCCTCCCACCCTGTCTCTCCTTCCCTCTCACCCTCCCTCCCTCCATCTCTCTCTTTCTCTCCCTCTCTCTGCCCTCTCTCTTCCACCATTCCATTAGCCGGTGCTTTCAAGGCCCTCGCAGCCAAACACATTTTCTCAATTTTCCCCCAGTACCCTCATCATCAGGATTCATTTGTTCGCCCCGAGCTAATGTTTTTAATTCAATCGTAGTAATCCATATCTGAGGTCTGTTCCTCCTCTCTCTCTTCTTTCTCTGCCTGTCCTCTTCTTAGAAGAGAGAGGGAGGGAGAGATAGATGGGAGAACAAGAGAAAGAGGCAGCGTGTCTGCCAACCCACAATAAGAGCAGCCCTGCATCCCTCCATTGGCCCGTGTGTGTGCACGCAGCGGCCTGACGCACACCCAGCCAGAAAAGTTAGACGTGTTTATGCTGCTTTAATCTGTACATGTCAGCGGTAGAGAAAGAGAGGGAGAGACACAGAGAGAGAGAGAGAGAAGAAGGGAGGAGGGGGTAAAAAGAGAAAGCAGGAAACACAGTAGTTGTGTTGGCTGCCCTTCATCCCCACAGCCTGAGGGAAGCTGCTGCACTGGCTATTAATGTTTCACAACACATCTGTCTAGCCTTCTAGCTCCCCTTTTCTTCATCACTTCTTTCCCCCCCTCACTCCCTCCCTGCTGAACCACCAACGCCTGTGTTCGGGGGGGGGGGAGGGGTTGAGGTGGTGGTGCCTGAATTGGAGGGGGGGGGGCTGTTCCCAATCTGACGACCTCTCTCTCTCTCATATTTTGCTGCTCCAGTGCACATCAGACTCAATCACTTGTGCAATGTGTTTTTATGAATTAATAAAAGGCACTTTTGAAAGGCCCAGCGGGTGGGGGGGGGGGGAGTGGACTAGGAATGGAAGGAGGGAGGGAGGTATGGAGGAAGGGAGAGGGGGTGGAAAGGCAATCTATGGAAGTTTAATGAGCACCGTGGGGACTGGGCTGGCTGCTGCCATGGTATCTGCAGCCAGGGCCCCTCCACAGAGCCCAGTGCTCTACATCACTGTCACTGCTGAGTAGCGGGGCACTGTGTGCCAGCCCCAGATGACTATCATTACCCAGATAAATACATCTGCCCTCCCGAGCCTGGCCCACGCCCCCACACGACCTCCCTCCCTCCTTTTCCCCACACGCCCTCCTCCTCTCTCCTTCTATGGAACACACTCTCTCTAACCATTTGTTTTTCTCTCTTGCACACATACACACATACACATTACACACACACACACACACACACACACACACACACACACACACACACACACACACACACACACACACACACACATACACATACACATACACACACACACACACACACACACACACACACATACACACATACACACATACACACATACACACATACACATTACACACACACACACACACACACACACACACACACACACACACACACACACACACACACACACACATACACAAAGGCACATACTCACTGAGATGAAACAAAACAAATTGGAATCAGCCTAAGGTCCAGAAAAAGAACAGAAGCTGCAGAGCACAGAGGCATCAGAGAGCTGCCATCGTGTAGTGGTGTGCTGATTCTCAAAGCAATGAGGCGGAGAGAGAGAGAGAGAGAGAGAGAGAGAGAGAGAGAGAGATGATATTCACCTGCCTCGTCAAATGGGCAATTATTTCAGCGCAAGCACATTTGGTAATTATAGAGGTCAGTGCTTGTGAATGAGTCTCTCGCTAACCCTCCAGCTCCCTCTCTCTCTCTCTCCCCCTCTCTCTCTCCATGTCTCTCTTCATTCCCCTCTCTCTCTCTCTCTCTCTCTTCCTCCCTCCCTGTCCATCTCTCTCTCCCTCTGTCTTCATCTCTCTCTCTCCCTTTCTCTCTCTGTCTAACTATCTCTCTCCCTGTCTCTCTCCGTCTCTCTCTGTCTGTCTCCCTGGGTCATGCTTCACAGTTGAGTCCCCCAGTTAAATCAACGAGGCTCATTGATTTAAGAGCGGCCACAAGCATTGATTTGAAACGGCTCATGGTCCCAGGTGCAGGGAAAGTCATTTCAGCTCAGTAGACTGCTAATGGTTAGATGAAATGCACTGGGCCACCACCACCACAACAGACGACCATACAGACACACACGATGCATGGTAGGACCTAACGGGAGCCACACTAACACCAACATGTAATGGCCTACACACACACGATGCATGGTAGGACCTAACGGGAGCCACACTAACACCAACATGTAATGGCCTACACACACACGATGCATGGTAGGACCTAACAGGAGCCACACTAACACCAACATGTAATGGCCTACACACACGATGCATGGTAGGACCTAACAGGAGCCACACTAACACCAACATGTAATGGCCTACACACACACAGTGTACTTTGCAGCAGTGTGATGATGAACCAAGTGGGTGTAATAGTAGTGATGTGATTGGTCAACGTGGTGACGTCTTAGCTGTCTCATTTGTGCTCGAGGTTGTTTTTATTTTGGTTCATTACTATGGTGGTTGAAGCTCAATGTTAAACTCAAATCTTCCTACCATTGTATCTAAGCCAACATGACACCAATGTCGATTAAACATGATTGGAGGTACACAACACAGTCCCCGCCTCTCGTCACGAGCCGTCCGGACGTTACCGAGAACCACATTTCGTATTATTTATGTTTGTTACTTTATTTAGAGTTTTTCAGATATGAGAACATAAGAACAGTACAACCACAGCTCTTCATTCCCCCATCCACCCATCCCTTCCTACCCGCCTCAAATTAGCATGTGACCTTTATCCCCAAATACAGTGCCTTGCGAAAGTATTCGGCCCCCTTGAACTTTGCGACCTTTTGCCACATTTCAGGCTTCAAACATAAAGATATAAAACTGTATTTTTTTGTGAAGAATCAACAACAAGTGGGACACAATCATGAAGTGGAACGACATTTATTGGATATTTCAAACTTTTTTAACAAATCAAAAACGGAAAAATTGGGCGTGCAAAATTATTCAGCCCCCTTAAGTTAATACTTTGTAGCGCCACCTTTTGCTGCGATTACAGCTGTAAGTCGCTTGGGGTATGTCTCTATCAGTTTTGCACATCGAGAGACTGAAATGTTTTCCCATTCCTCCTTGCAAAACAGCTCGAGCTCAGTGAGGTTGGATGGAGAGCATTTGTGAACAGCAGTTTTCAGTTCTTTCCACAGATTCTCTATTGGATTCAGGTCTGGACTTTGACTTGGCCATTCTAACACCTGGATATGTTTATTTTTGAACCATTCCATTGTAGATTTTGCTTTATGTTTTGGATCATTGTCTTGATGGAAGACAAATCTCCGTTCCAGTCTCAGGTCTTTTGCAGACTCCATCAGATTTTCTTCCAGAATGGTCCTGTATTTGGCTCCATCCATCTTCCCATCAATTTTAACCATCTTCCCTGTCCCTGCTGAAGAAAAGCAGGCCCAAACCATGATGCTGCCACCACCATGTTTGACAGTGGGGATGGTGTGTTCAGCTGTGTTGCTTTTACGCCAAACATAACGTTTTGCATTGTTGCCAAAAAGTTCCATTTTGGTTTCATCTGACCAGAGCACCTTCTTCCACATGTTTGGTGTGTCTCCTAGGTGGCTTGTGGCAAACTTTAAACAACACTTTTTATGGATATCTATAAGAAATGGCTTTCTTCTTGCCACTCTTCCATAAAGGACAGATTTGTGCAATATACGACTGATTGTTGTCCTATGGACAGAGTCTCCCACCTCAGCTGTAGATCTCTGCAGTTCATCCAGAGTGATCATGGGCCTCTTGGCTGCATCTCTGATCAGTCTTCCCCTTGTATGAGCTGAAAGTTTAGAGGGACGGCCAGGTCTTGGTAGATTTGCAGTGGTCTGATACTCCTTCCATTTCAATATTATCGCTTGCACAGTGCTCCTTGGGATGTTTAAAGCTTGGGAAATCTTTTTGTATCCAAATCCGGCTTTAAACTTCTTCACAGCAGTATCTCGGACCTGCCTGGTGTGTTCCTTGTTCTTCATGATGCTCTCTGCGCTTTTGACGGACCTCTGAGACTATCACTGTGCAGGTGCATTTATACGGAGACTTTATTACACACAGGTGGATTGTATTTATCATCATTAGTCATTTAGGTCAACATTGGATCATTCAGAGATCCTCACTGAACTTCTGGAGAGAGTTTGCTGCACTGAAAGTAAAAGGGGCTGAATAATTTTGCACGCCCAATTTTTCAGTTTTTGATTTGGTAAAAAAGTTTGAAATATCCAATAAATGTCGTTCCACTTCATGATTGTTTCCCACTTGTTGTTGATTCTTCACAAAAAAATACAGTTTTATATCTTTATGTTTGAAGCCTGAAATGTGGCAAAAGGTCACAAAGTTCAAGGGGGCCGAATACTTTCGCAAGGCACTGTAAGCAAAGACCAGATGCTCCACCTTAAATTGGGAAATTGGCATACCCAATACCTTCTGCTAACTGGGTTAGAGAGAGGGAATAGACTTCACAGGGTTAGAGATGTATAAAAGAAGATCAACTGCATATAAGGACATCTTGTGTGTTTTGTTGCCCCTCAATATTCCCTCAATCCTCTCCTCCTAGCAAGCGGCTCAATAGCCAAATCAAATAGGAAAGGGGATAAACAACAACCCTGCCTGGCCCCCCTGTGGAGAGCAAAGTAGCTGGAGGTAACATTGTTGGTGCGAACAGAAGCCACTTGGGACGAATACGAAGTCTTAATCCAGGAAAGAAAGGTTGGGATAAACCCAAATCTCTCTAGTACTGTAAATAGATATTCCCAGTCAACCCGGTCGAAAGCCTTCTCAGCATTAAGAGAGATGACAACCTCTGGCTGTAGAGTTGAGTGGGCAGAGTAAAGAACATTACATAGCTGGTGCATATTACAGAAAGATTGTCCACCTGAGATAAATACGGTTTGGTCAGAGTTAATTATATTAGGCATCACTGTCTCTAAGCTGCACGAGAGGACTTTAGTGAGAATGTTATAATCGCAGCACAATAGGCTTATAGGGCGGTATGAGCCACAGTCTAGGGGATTCTTGTCCTTTTTAAGCAAAACCCAAAATTGTCGCCTGGGTAAGTGTCTGGGGCAGTTTCTGATTAGAAAGGATGTCATTGTACATTGAGCTGAGGATAGGGTACAGTTTGGAAGAGAACGCATTATAAAATTCAATAGGGAAGCCATCAGGCCCAGGGGCTTCACCCCTCTGCATGGACTGGATTGCCTGAGTAGCTTTCTCATCACTTATTGAGGCATCCCCATGTTAGTTTGTTCATCAGAATTGAATGCATGCGTACGAAATGTGTCAGGAAGAGTCTCTGATGAGTAAAGAGCAGAGTAGAATTGTCAGGAAGAGTCTCTGATGAGTAAAGAGCAGAGTAGAATTGTCAGGAAGAGTCTCTGATGAGTAAAGAGCAGAGTAGAATTGTCAGGAAGAGTCTCTGATGAGTAAAGAGCAGAGTAGAATTGCTTCAATTGATTGTTGATTTCTTTGGGGTTGGTAGAAGTTAAATCCGCTGGTAACACAGATTTCAGGTGTGGTGCTGCTACAGTAACAGTGGATTGCCGGTGAGATAACAACTTGCCAGCTTTCTCTCCGTGTTCATAAAAGGTCTGCTTCGACTTTAACAAAAGCTGCTCCGTTTGTTTAGTGGAAAGATTGTCAATATCCGATTGATGTGGCAGTCTCTCATTGTAGAGTTCAGGAGTCGGGGCCCGTACCTGTTGACCACATCTAGAATGAGTTGATAGTTCCAATAAGCGTTTAGTGTTTGTTGTCGTACGCCGTGTATGAAATAATGTATCCCCCTTAGATATGCTTTTACCGACTCCCACACAGTAGAAAGGTGCAGTTGATCTGTAAAAATACATCAATGTGAGTTGATGGGCACAATTCTGCTCTGACATCGCTCGTCCATACTGTACTGTATTCTATAGTATTCTACCTTATTTTAGTCCATTCTGCTCTGACATCGCTCTTCCATACTGTACTGTATTCTATAGTATTCTACTGTATTTTAGTCCATTCTGCTCTGACATCGCTCGTCCATACTGTACTGTATTCTATAGTATTCTACTGTATTATAGTCCATTCTGCTCTGACATCGCTCGTCCATACTGTACTGTATTCTATAGTATTCTACCTTATTTTAGTCCATTCTGCTCTGACATCGCTCGTCCATACTGTACTGTATTCTATAGTATTCTACTGTATTTTAGTCCATTCCGCTCTGACATCGCTCTTCCATACTGTACTGTATTCTATAGTATTCTACTGTATTTTAGTCCATTCTGCTCTGACATCGCTCGTCCATACTGTACTGTATTCTATAGTATTCTACTGTATTTTAGTCCATTCTGCTCTGACATCGCTCGTCCATACTGTACTGTATTCTATAGTATTCTACTGTATTATAGTCCATTCTGCTCTGACATCGCTCGTCCATACTGTACTGTATTCTATAGTATTCTACTGTATTTTAGTCCATTCCGCTCTGACATCGCTCGTCCATACTGTACTGTATTCTATAGTATTCTACCTTATTTTAGTCCATTCTGCTCTGACATCGCTCGTCCATACTGTACTGTATTCTATAGTATTCTACTGTATTTTAGTCCATTCCGCTCTGACATCGCTCGTCCATACTGTACTGTATTCTATAGTATTCTACCTTATTTTAGTCCATTCTGCTCTGACATCGCTCGTCCATACTGTACTGTATTCTATAGTATTCTACTGTATTTTAGTCCATTCCGCTCTGACATCGCTCGTCCATACTGTACTGTATTCTATAGTATTCTACTGTATTATAGTCCATTTTGCTCTGACATCGCTCGTCCATACTGTACTGTATTCTATAGTATTCTACTGTATTATAGTCCATTCTGCTCTGACATCGCTCGTCCATACTGTACTGTATTCTATAGTATTCTACTGTATTTTAGTCCATTCTGCTCTGACATCGCTCGTCCATACTGTACTGTATTCTATAGTATTCTACTGTATTTTAGTCCATTCCGCTCTGACATCGCTCGTCCATACTGTACTGTATTCTATAGTATTCTACCTTATTTTAGTCCATTCTGCTCTGACATCGCTCGTCCATACTGTACTGTATTCTATAGTATTCTACTGTATTTTAGTCCATTCCGCTCTGACATCGCTCGTCCATACTGTACTGTATTCTATAGTATTCTACCTTATTTTAGTCCATTCTGCTCTGACATCGCTCGTCCATACTGTACTGTATTCTATAGTATTCTACTGTATTTTAGTCCATTCCGCTCTGACATCGCTTGTCCATACTGTACTGTATTCTATAGTATTCTACTGTATTATAGTCCATTTTGCTCTGACATCGCTCGTCCATACTGTACTGTATTCTATAGTATTCTACTGTATTTTAGTCCATTCCGCTCTGACATCGCTCGTCCATACTGTACTGTATTCTATAGTATTCTACTGTATTATAGTCCATTCTGCTCTGACATCGCTCGTCCATACTGTACTGTATTCTATAGTATTCTACTGTATTTTAGTCCATTCTGCTCTGACATCGCTCGTCCATACTGTACTGTATTCTATAGTATTCTACTGTATTTTAGTCCATTCTGCTCTGACATCGCTCTTCCATACTGTACTGTATTCTATACTATTCTACTGTATCTTAGTCCATTCTGCTCTGACATTGCTTGTCCATATATATATATAGTCTTCATTCCTACTTAGATTTGTGTGTATTGGGTATATGTTGTGTAATTTGTTAGATATTACTGATTTGTCGGAGCTAGAAGCACAAGCATTTCGCTACAATAAGATCTGCTAGTCACGTGTTTGTGACCAATAAAATTTGATTTGGAGTGAAATATTTGGTCGACCCATCCTCTCTTTAGTTTAGTCTGACATCGCTCGTCCATACTGTACTGTATTCTATAGTATTCTACTGTATTTTAGTCCATTCTGCTCTGACATCGCTCGTCCATACTGTACTGTATTCTATAGTATTCTACTGTATTATAGTCCATTCTGCTCTGACATCGCTCGTCCATACTGTACTGTATTCTATAGTATTCTACTGTATTTTAGTCCATTCTGCTCTGACATCGCTCGTCCATACTGTACTGTATTCTATAGTATTCTACTGTATTTTAGTCCATTCTGCTCTGACATTGCTTGTCCATATATATATATAGTCTTCATTCCTACTTAGATTTGTGTGTATTGGGTATATGTTGTGTAATTTGTTAGATATTACTGATTTGTCGGAGCTAGAAGCACAAGCATTTCGCTACAATAAGATCTGCTAGTCACGTGTTTGTGACCAATAAAATTTGATTTGGAGTGAAATATTTGGTCGACCCATCCTCTCTTTAGTTTATCATGGTCGCTGGACGGGAGATGGGTCTCTTGGAGAAAAACAATGTCCGGACGTAAAGACATAAGAGACACACACTCAGCTATGCTTGACTTAAAGAGGTAAGAGACATACACTCAGCTATGCTTGACTTATTAAAGACGTAAGAGACATACACTCAGCTATGCTTGACCACCTGGTTAATTCCTTTATAAGTTCCAGCTGATAAAGCATGTGGAGTCTAAAGTATGTTAATTAGGCGTAGTCATAGTAATTAGAAATGAATGTTAGTACAATCACATGGCCAGTGTGCTGAAAGGTCAGAATAACAATATATAAAGAAAATAAAAAACTACATACACAGAAGAAAAGCTTGGACCCCTATGCTGGTATTCCCCCTGTTGGAAGGCCTCATCTACCTCTCCTATAGCAAGACACTAACATGTTAAACCAAACTTCAGTAGACATCTATCCAGGGACAACATAATGACGTTTACACATAGGGAAGGGATTCTGGAGGGAACCACGTCAGTTCAATAATGTATCTTATGCAAAATGCATATTTGAAAGATAATTACTAAAAATATATATTTAAAAAATGGGGGTTTGCAATGAACACGAGGGAGACAAAGAGCTGGTTTCAAGCGCAGCACGCACTGTTTGGGAGTATTTTTTTATTTTTTTTATTTTACCTTTATTTAACCAGGCAAGTCAGTTAAGAACAAATTCTTATTTTCAATGACGGCCTGGGAACAGTGGGTTAACTGCCTGTTCAGGGGCAGAACGACAGATTTGTACCTTGTCAGCTCGGGGGTTTGAACTCGCAACCTTCCGGTTACTAGTCCAACACTCTAACCACTAGGCTACCCTGCCGCCCCATGAGGTGGACGCGGACTTTACAAGGTATACATTCCGTTCCTTAATACTCGTCCCATGCCAGGTGCCACTAAGGACCAAAGCGAGTCAACCAGTTAAACAGTAAAGAATACACGTGGTCCTTTGGGAATACAAACTTGTAGGTATTAAACATGCTCATAGTATACTGGTAGGGTATCCTATTAAGGCATGGAAATAGAGAGCTCAGTGGCTAGCCTAATGTAGCGACTAGGCTAATTAGTATTGCACCAAGGAAGTCCAGCCTCAGCTAGTTGGTAAAAAGCTAATTGTGCCATAAAAATAAACTACTATTCAACCGACAGTACCAGTAAAATGTTTAGACACACCTACTCATTCAAGGGTTTTTCTTTATTTTTACTATTTTATACATTGTAGAATACTAGTGAAGACATCAAAACTATGAAAGAACACAAATGGAATCATGTAGTAACCAAAAAATAATATTTTAGATTTTAGATTTTAGATTTTAAATTCTTCAAAGTAGCCACCCTTTGCCTTGCTGACAGCTTTGCACACTCTTGGCATTCTCTCAACCAGCTTCACCTGGAATGCTTTTCCAACAGTCTTGAAGGAGTTCCCACATATGCTAAGCACTTGTTGGCTGCTTTTCCTTCACTCTGCGGTCCAACTCATCCCAAACCGTCTCAATTGGGTTGAAGTCGGGTGATTGTGGAGGCCAGGTCATCTGATGCAGCACTCCATCACTTTTCTTCTTGGTAAAATAGCCCTTACACAGCCTGGAGGCGTGTTGGGTCATTGTCCTGTTGAAAAACAAATGACAGTCCCACTAAGCGCAAACCAGATGGGATGGTGTATCGCTGCAGAATGCTGTGGTAGCCATGCTGGTTAAGTGTGCCCTGGTCAATTGTAAGTGCTGTTATTGTGAAGTGGAAATGTCTAGGAGCAATATCGGCTCAACAACTCCGAGTGCTGAAGCACGTAAAAATAGTCTTTCCTCGGTTGCAAAACTTACTACTGAGTTTGCCAAAAGGCACCTAAAGGACTCTTAGACAATGAGAAACAAGATTCTCTGGTCTGATGAAACCAAGATTCAACTCTTTGGCCTGAGTGCCAATCGTCACATCTGGAGGAAACCTGGCCCCACCCCTTCGGTGAAGCATGGTGGTGGTAGCATCATGCTGTGGAGATGTTTTTCAGCGGCAGGGACTGGGAGACTAGTCAGGATTGAAGATGAACGGAGAAAAGCACAGAGAGATGTTGATGAAAACCTGTTCCAGAACACTCAGGACCTCAGACTGGGGTGACGGTTCACCTTCCAACAGGACAACGACCCTAAGCACACAGCCAAGACAACGCAGGAGGGGCTTCGGGACAAGTCTCTGGATGTCCTTAAGTGGCCCAGCCAGAGCTCGGACTTGAACCCGATCGAACAGCTCTGGAAAGACCTGAAAATAGCTGTGCAGCAATGCTCCCCATCAAACCTGACAGAGCTTGAGAGGATCTGCAGAGACGAATGGGAGAAACTCCCCAAATACAGGTGTCCCAAGCTTGTAGGGTCATACCCAAGAAGACTTGAGGCTGAAATCGCTACCAAAAGGAGCTTCAACAAAATACTGAGTAAATGGTCTGAATGCTTCTAAATGTGATATTTCAGTTTTTAATTTTCAATACACTTGCAGATAAAAAACTATGTAATATATTTTTGATGAAGGCTGTAACATAACAACATGTGGAAAAAGTCAAGGGGTCTGAATACTTTCACAATATACTATTTGCATTTTTCTATACAGGTGTATTGGAAATGCAGCCAGGTCGCCCGTGAAACAAGTCAGTAATCAACATCCATCTATGTCTGAGGACGTCGGGAGATGACGTGGAAACTGGCCACTAGGGGCAAAGGTGAGTGTCCAGTAGTTTAGGTTTTGCTAGGACATTGTGGACAGAGACTGTGGATGGGTGTAAACATCTGATGCTGAAGGTTGCACGTTCAAACCCGGTAATAAAATATATATATTTTTATTTTTGTTTTTAGTCTATCCCAAACCTTAACACTTAGTTTAACCATTCAGAGTTAATGTCTAACCTTAACCTTAAACACGTATACTACTACTACTACAACCACTACCAATACTACTTACTACCAATGAAGCTACAACTATTTAGCCTACTGCTACAACTACTGCTACTACTGCTACTGCTACTAGTACTACTATTGCTCCTACTACTACTAAGCCTACTACTACTACTGCTACTACTGCTCCTACTACTACTACTACTACTACTACTACTACTACTGCTACAACTACTGCTACTACTGCTACTGCTACTAGTACTACTATTGCTCCTACTACTACTACTAAGCCTACTACTACTACTGCTACTACTGCTCCTACTACTACTACTACTACTACTACTACTACTACTACTACTAGTGCTCCTACTGCTACTACTACTACTACTATTGGTACTACTGCTACTTCTACTACTACTACTACTACTGCTCCTACTACTACTACTTGGTACTACTACTACTATTGGTACTACTGCTACTAGGCCTACTACTACTACTACTAAGCCTCCTCCTACAACTACTACTACTACTAATACTTAGCCTACTGCTCCTACTACTACTACTACTACTACTGCTCCCACTACCACTACTGGTACTAAAGAGTGTGAGTTTTTCACATCTTAGACACATTTGAGATATTCCCCAAAAATCCCATAAAAAAAAAACGACATTTCAACAACATCACTCCATATTGTAGGGAAGTTGATTGGCCAGTCCATTAGTGCAGCGTTAGGGGTCGATATGTTTTTCCAGACAGACTCTGATCAATGCGGTGGCTGCGGCCGTTTCCTTAGTAACCACGTGAGCTGGAGCGTTACTGACAGTACGTGAGTGCGTGCGTATCTGTGTGTTTTGGCACCAGAACAAGGAGGAGAAGTGAGGTTCTTACCTTTCATCCCCCTCTCCCCCTATCTCCCCCAGCCTCCCCCTAACTCCCCCAGCCTCCCCCTAACGCCTACCTCTCCCCTAACTACCCCTAACTCCCCCAGCCTCCCCCTAACGCCTACCTCTCCCCTAACTACCCCTAACTCCCCCTAACTCCCCCCTCCCCCTATCTCCCCCAGCCTCCCCCAAACTCCCCCCTGTCGCCTTAACTCCCCCAGCCCCCCCCCCCCCCCCCCCAACGGCAGTCTGAAAAGATTACAATCAGCAGTGGTGGATAATTGCCCCCGTCAGGATGGACAATACAGGAAGTACCCCAGAGACACTGGGGATGACAGGAGTTGGCTCACCACTGAATTATTCATCACACCAGCCTTGGCCTGCTCAGTTAGATTACACCAGGGCTTTCATTAGGCTGCCTCTGCAGTGTAATGTAGAGGAAGCGTTCAAATAAAATACTGCCCGTAGATCCAACGGAGCGTGGATAAATTACCATACATTTTGAGGATGGGGGAGTGTGTTGTGTGGGAGGTGGGGTGGTGGGGTGGTGTGTGTGTGTGTGTGTGTGCGTGCGTGCGTGTGTGATATGTGTCATACTTGAGTGGATCGGTGTGTGTGTGTGTGTGTGTGTGTGTGTGTGTGTGTGTGTGTGTGTGTGTGTGTGTGTGTGTGTGTCTGTGTGTGTTTTCTACTCGAGTAGAGGCGAGTGGTAACCTTGCCCACCTAGGTAATAATGCTTGTGAGATTAAAATGTGATAGCATCAACAACAAGTAGAGCCTCTCCATGCTTGTCCTAATGACAGCTCTGTTGGCGTGACAGCCACCCAGCACCACTTGACTGGTGCTACAGTCTCCATCTCCCTCTCTCTCCACCGCGTAATAACACACTTAAAACATGCGCTGACCCCCCCCTTCTCCTCAACCTACGTCTGTTCTCTCATCCCCCTCTTCTGTCCTCCTCCACTCCTGGCTGGTGTGGTTGTCAGGTTGAGAGAGAAAGAGAGAGAGAGACGGATGGAGGGAGGGAGGGGGCTGTCGGGAAGGATATGTGTCAGGTGAAGGATCACATCAGAGCTACCTGCTGCTTGCCTGGTCCTATATATTTACCATGTGACTGGTCCTAGACCAGTTTACACAAAGAACACAGAAACACCTTTAATAGCATTGCTAGGAGGAAAACTGCTCCAAAATCTGAATAGCAGGGGTTATATGTGTAATACAGAATCATTGATTTAGTAGGCCTATGGTCTTGTGCCCTGGCTGTTTGTCTTCAGTATCAGAGGGGTACAATATGAAAACGGGATAATGATTTGTGTAACCCTCAAAAAGTCTAAAAAGAAAGACAAACAAACCTGTCCTTGTGCATATTCCTGAGCTGACTATAGTATCTCAATTGACCTTCCTTCAGTGCAGCAGACAGACAGCTTCGAGTATTAAACTACATCATCTACATCTACATAATCTACACCATCTACATACACATCATCTACATAATGTACATCTACATCTACATAATCTACACCATCTACATACACATCATCTACATAATGTACATCTACATCATCTACATCTACAATATCGACATCATCATCTTCATAATCTACATCATCTACATCTACATAATCTACACCATCTACATACACATCATCTACATAATGTACATCTACATCTACATAATCTACACCATCTACATACACATCATCTACATAATGTACATCTACATCATCTACATCTACATAATCTACACCATGTACATATACATCATCTACATAATGTACATCTACATCATCTACATCTACATAATCTACACCATCTACATACACATCATCTACATAATGTACATCTACATCATCTACATCTACATAATCTACACCATCTACATATACATCATCTACATAATGTACATCTACATCATCTACATCTACATAATCTACACCATCTACATATACATCATCTACATAATGTACATCTACATCTACATAATCTACACCATCTACATATACATCATCTACATAATGTACATCTACATCTACATAATCTACACCATCTACATATACATCCTCTACATAATGTACATCTACATCATCTACATCTACATAATCTACACCATCTACATATACATCCTCTACATAATGTACATCTACATCATCTACATCTACATAATCTACACCATCTACATATACATCAGCTACATAATGTACATCTACATCTACATAATCTACACCATCTACATATACATCATCTACATAATGTACATCTACATCATCTACACCATCTACATACACATCATCTACATAATGTACATCTACATCATCTACATCTACATAATCTACACCATCTACATATACATCATCTACATAATGTACATCTACATCATCTACATCTACAATATCGACATCATCATCTTCATAATCTACATCATCTACATCTACATAATCTACACCATCTACATATACATCATCTACATAATGTACATCTACATCATCTACATCTACATAATCTACACCATCTACATAAACATCATCTACATAATGTACATCTACATCATCTACATCTACATAATCTACACCATCTACATATACATCATCTACATAATGTACATCTACATCATCTACATCTACAATATCGACATCATCATCTTCATAATCTACATCATCTACATCTACATAATCTACACCATCTACATATACATCATCTACATAATGTACATCTACATCATCTACATCTACATAATCTACACCATCTACATATACATCATCTACATAATGTACATCTACATCATCTACATCTACATAATCTACACCATCTACATATACATCATCTACATAATGTACATCTACATCTACATAATCTACACCATCTACATATACATCATCTACATAATGTACATCTACATCTACATAATCTACACCATCTACATATACATCAGCTACATAATGTACATCTACATCATCTACATCTACATAATCTACACCATCTACATATACATCATCTACATAATGTACATCTACATCTACATAATCTACACCATCTACATATACATCATCTACATAATGTACATCTACATCATCTACATAATCTACACCATCTACATATACATCCTCTACATAATGTACATCTACATCATCTACATCTACAATATCGACATCATCATCTTCATAATCTACATCAGCTACATAATCAACATCAGCTACTTCGACATCAGCTACATGATCTACATCAACATGATCTACATGATCTACATCATCTACATCTACATCTAGATCATCTACATCAGCTACATGTACAATTGAAGTCGGAAGTTTACATACACTTCAGCCAAATACATTTAAACTCAGTTTTTCCCAATTCCTGACATTTAATCAGAGTAAAAATTCCCTGTTTTAGGTCAGTTAGGATCACCACTTTATTTTAAGAATGTGAAATGTCAGAATATTCATAGAGAGAATGATTTATTTCAGCTTTAATTTATTTTATCATATTCCCAGTGGGTCAGAAGTTTACATACACAATTAATATTTGGTAGCATTGCCTTTACATTTTTAAACTTGTTATGCACAAAGTAGACTTGCCAAAACTAACAAGAAATTAGAGGAGTGGTTGAAAAAATGTGTAAGTGTTTGTAAACTTCTGACTTCAACAGTGCATCATATACATAATCTACATATACATAATATACATCATCTACATATACATCTACATCATATGGGGTGGCAGGGTAGCCTAGTGGTTAGAGTGGTAAACTAGCAGCCGTAAGGTTGCGAGTTCAAATCGCCGTGCTGACAAGGTACAAATCTGTCGTTCTGCCCCTGAACAGGCAGTTAACCCGCTGTTCCTAGGCCGTCATTGAAAATAAGAATTTGTTCTTAACTGATTTGCCTAGTTAAATAAAAGGTAAAAATCTACATATATTTATCATCCACAGGAGGGAGAGTTTTACGGCATTGAAGCTCGCCTGGAGGGTTGTGTCCAAAGAAGGGCCAGAAGTATACAGAATGGTGTCGTCTGCGTAGAGGTGGATCAGAGACTCACCAGCAGCAACAAGAGCGACATCATTGATGTACAGTGCCTTGCGAAAGTATTCGGCCCCCTTGAACTTTGCGACCTTTTGCCACATTTCAGGCTTCAAACATAAAGATATAAAACTGTATTTTTTTGTGAAGAATCAACAACAAGTGGGACACAATCATGAAGTGGAACGACATTTATTGGATATTTCAAACTTTTTTAACAAATCAAAAACTGAAAAATTGGGCGTGCAAAATTATTCAGCCCCCTTAAGTTAATACTTTGTAGCGCCACCTTTTGCTGTGATTACAGCTGTAAGTCGCTTGGGGTATGTCTCTATCAGTTTTGCACATCGAGAGACTGAAATTTTTTCCCATTCCTCCTTGCAAAACAGCTCGAGCTCAGTGAGGTTGGATGGAGAGCATTTGTGAACAGCAGTTTTCAGTTCTTTCCACAGATTCTCGATTGGATTCAGGTCTGGACTTTGACTTGGCCATTCTAACACCTGAATATGTTTATTTTTGAACCATTCCATTGTAGATTTTGCTTTATGTTTTGGATCATTGTCTTGTTGGAAGACAAATCTCCGTCCCAGTCTCAGGTATTTTGCAGACTCCATCAGGTTTTCTTCCAGAATGGTCCTGTATTTGGCTCCATCCATCTTCCCATCAATTTTAACCATCTTCCCTGTCCCTGCTGAAGAAAAGCAGGCCCAAACCATGATGCTGCCACCACCATGTTTGACAGTGGGGATGGTGTGTTCAGCTGTGTTGCTTTTACGCCAAACATAACGTTGTGCATTGTTGCCAAAAAGTTCAATTTTGGTTTCATCTGACCAGAGCACCTTCTTCCACATGTTTGGTGTGTCTCCCAGGTGGCTTGTGGCAAACTTTAAACGACACTTTTTATGGATATCTTTAAGAAATGGCTTTCTTCTTGCCACTCTTCCATAAAGGCCAGATTTGTGCAATATACGACTGATTGTTGTCCTATGGACAGAGTCTCCCACCTCAGCTGTAGATCTCTGCAGTTCATCCAGAGTGATCATGGGCCTCTTGGCTGCATCTCTGATCAGTCTTCTCCTTGTATGAGCTGAAAGTTTAGAGGGACGTCCAGGTCTTGGTAGATTTGCGGTGGTCTGATACTCCTTCCATTTCAATATTATCGCTTGCACAGTGCTCCTTGGGATGTTTAAAGCTTGGGAAATCTTTTTGTATCCAAATCCGGCTTTAAACTTCTTCACAACAGTATCTCGGACCTGCCTGGTGTGTTCCTTGTTCTTCATGATGCTCTCTGCGCTTTTAACGGACCTCTGAGACTATCACAGTGCAGGTGCATTTATACGGAGACTTGATTACACACAGGTGGATTGTATTTATCATCATTAGTCATTTAGGTCAACATTGGATCATTCAGAGATCCTCACTGAACTTCTGGAGAGAGTTTGCTGCACTGAAAGTAAAGGGGCTGAATAATTTTGCACGCCCAATTTTTCAGTTTTTGATTTGTTAAAAAAGTTTGAAATATCCAATAAATGTCGTTCCACTTCATGATTGTGTCCCACTTGTTGTTGATTCTTCAAAAAAAATACAGTTTTATATCTTTATGTTTGAAGCCTGAAATGTAGCAAAAGGTCGCAAAGTTCAAGGGGGCCGAATACTTTCGCAAGGCACTGTACACAGAGATGAGAGTCGGTCCAAGAGTTGAACCCTGTGGCACCCCCATAGAGACTGCCAGAGGCCCGGACAACACACCCTCCGATTTGACATACTGAACTCTGTCAGAGAAGTAGATATAAGAAGATATACATAATCTAAATCTAAATATTTACATCATCTACATCCGCTACATCATGTACATTATCTACTTAATCTACATCATTTACGTCATCTACATCATGTACATTATCTACTTAATCTACATATACATCACCTACATCACCTACATCATGTACTTAATCTACATCATATATATTATCTACACCATCTACTTAATCTACATCATTTACGTCATCTACATCATGTACATTATCTACTTAATCTACATATACATCACCTACATCACCTACATCATGTACTTAATCTACATCATATATATTATCTACACCATCTACTTAATCTACATCATCTACATCATCTATATTATCTACACCATCTACATCATCTACATATACATCATCTATATGATCTACATAATCTACCTCATGTACATTATCTACCTCTACATCATCTACTTAATCTACATATACATCATCTACATATTTATCATTTATTTTACCAGGTAAGTTGACTGAGAACACGTTCTCATTTGCAGGAAAGACCTGGGGAATAGTTACAGGGGAGAGGAGGGGGATGAATGAGCCAATTGGAAGCTAGGGAGGATTAGGTGACCGTGATGGTTTGATGGCCAGATTGGGAATTTAGCCAGGACACCGGGGTTAACACCCCTACTCTTACAATAAGTGCCATGGGATCTTTGGTGACCACAGAGTCAGGACACCCGTTTAACGTCCCATCCGAAAGACCACACCCTACACAGGGCAGTGTCCCCAATCACTGCCCTGGGGCATTGGGATATTTTTTAGACCAGAGGAAAGAGTGCTTCCTACTGGCCCTCCAACACCACTTCCAGCAGCATCTGGTCTCCCATCCAGGGACTGACCAGGACCAACCCTGCTTAGCTTCAGAAGCAAGCCAGCAGTGGTATGCAGGGTGGTATGCTGCTACATCATCTACATCAGGTACATCTACATCATCTAAATATACATATACATCATCTACAGACTCAAACAACCACACCAACAACAACTAAACGGTTCTCTCTCTCGCTCTTACTCTCTACCTGCCGGCTGCTGTACTGTTGCCTGCACTTCCAATTAATTAGCGAGTGGTGATGCTGTCAGCAGAGATAATTGTTTGTCAGCGTGTCAGTCAGTCAGTTAACAGCCCCCGCCCGCTGGTAAATAGAGACGCGTGTGTGTGTGTGTGTGTGTGTGTGTGTGTGTGTGAGCCTGTCACCTCCAATCCCAGCCACTACCGTTAACTCTCTGCTGCCTGCCACCCCGACCCTCTCCATCAGTGAGTCGCTCATCATTTATTTATAACACACAATTGTATGAACACACACAGATAAGCATGTACAAACACGTGTGCATTCAAGCATGACACACACACACACACACACACACACACACGTGTTTGACTATCCTTGAAGTGAACAAACAATTGATTCCCTTTCAAAATCCTATTTTCCCTAACCCTAACCTTAACTCTAACCCTAACCCCAATCTCTAACCTTAACCCATATCCCTAACCTTAACTCTAACCCTAACCCCAATCTCTAACCTTAACCCATATCCCTAACCCTAACCTTAACTCTAAACCTAACCCCAATCTCTAACCTTAACCCCAATCTCTAACCTTAACCCATATCCCTAACCCTAACCTTAACTCTAAACCTAACCCCAATCTCTAACCTTAACCCCAATCTCTAACCTTAACCCATATCCCTAACCCTAACCTTAACTCTAACCCTAACCCCAATCTCTAACCTTAACCCATATCCCTAACCCTAACCTTAACTCTAACCCTAACCCCTAACCTTAACCCTAACCCTAACCCCAATCTCTAACCTTAACCCATATCCCTAACCCTAACCTTAACTCTAACCCTAACCCCTAACCTTAACCCTAACCCTAACCCCAATCTCTAACCCTAACCTTAACTCTAACCCCAATCTCTAACCTTAACCCTAACTCTAACCCTAACCCCAATCTCTAACCTTAACTCTAACCCCAACCTCTAACCTTAACCTTAACCTTAACTCTAACCCTAACCCCAATCTCTAACCTTAACCTTAACTCTAACCCTAACCTTAACTCTAAGCCTAACCCCAATCTCTAACCTTAACCTTAACTCTAACCCTAACCCCAATCTCTAACCTTAACATTAACCCTTAACCTAAACCCAACCCCAACCTCTAATCTTAACCCTAGACCTAAACCCTAACCTTAACTCTAACCCTAACCCCAATCTCTAACCTTAACATTAACCCTTAACCTAAACCCAACCTCAACCCCAACCTCTAATCTTAACCCTAGACCTAAACCCAACCTCAACCCCAATCTCTAACCTTAACCTTAACTCTAACCCTAACCCCAATCTCTAACCTTAACCTTAACCCTTAACAAAAACCCAACCTCAACCCCAACCTCTAATCTTAACCCTAGACCTAAACCTAACCCCAACCCCTAGTCCTGACTCTAATCTTAACCCTAGACCTAAACCTAACCCCAACCCCTAATCCTGACTCTAATTGTAACCCTATCCCTAAACCTAACCCCTAAGCCTAAAATAGCATTTTCCTTGTGGGGACTGCAAAATGTTCCTTGTTTTACTATCTTTAGATAGCAAGACCAAACACACACACACACCACCGCCACACACCACCTCCCCACCACCACAGACACACCACCTCCCCACCACCACAGACACACCACCTCCCCACCACCACAGACACACCACCTCCCCACCACCAAACCACCTCCCCACCACCACACCACCTCCCCACCTCACCGCCACCACAACCCACCTCCCCACCACCACACCATCTCCCCACCACACACCACCTCACCGCCACACAACACCTCCCCACCACCACAGACACACCACCTCCCCACCACCACAGACACACCACCTCCCCGCCACCGCACACCACCTCCACACCACCACACCACCTCACCACCACACCACCTCCCCACCACCACACCACCTCCCCACCACCACACCACCTCACCACCACACCACCTCCCCACCACCACACCACCTCCCCACCACAGACACACCACCTCACCACCACACCACCTCCCCACCACCACACCACCTCACTGCCACCACACACCACCTCCACACCACCACACCGCCTCCCCACCACCACACCACCTCCCCACCACAGACACACCACCTCCCCACCACCACACCACCTCCCCACCACCACACCACCTCCCCACCACCACACCACCTCCCCACCTCACCGCCACCACACCACCTCCCCACCACCACACCACCTCCCCACCACCACACCACATCCCCACCTCACCACCACCACACCACCTCCCCACCACCACACCACCTCCCCACCACCACACCACCTCCCCACCTCACCGCCACCACAACCCACCTCCCCACCACCACACCATCTCCCCACCACACACCACCTCCCCACCACCACACACCACCTCCCCACCACAACACCACCTCACCACCACCACACCACCTCACCGCCACACCACCTCCCCACCACCACACCACCTCACCACCACACCACCTCCCCACCACCACACCACCTTCCCCACCACCACACCCTCTCCCCACCTCACCGCCACCACAACCCACCTCCCCACCACCACAACCCACCTCCCCACCACCACACCATCTCCCCACCACACGCCACCTCCCCACCACCACCACACCACCTCCCCACCACCACACCACCTCCCCACCACCACACACCACCGCCCCACCACCACACCACCTCCCCACCACCACACCACCACACCACCTCCCCACCACCACACCACCACACCGCCACCACCACACCACCTCACCGCCACCACACCACCTCCCCACCACTACACCACCTCACCGCCACCACACACCACCACCACACACCACCTCCCCACCACCACACACCACCTCCCCACCACCACACCATCTCCCCACCACACACCACCTCCCCACCACCACACACCACCTCCCCACCACAACACCACCTCACCACCACACCACCTCCCCACCACCACACCACCTCACCGCCACACCACCTCCCCACCACCACACCACCTCACCACCACACCACCTCCCCACCACCACACCACCTTCCCCACCACCACACCACCTCCCCACCTCACCGCCACCACAACCCACCTCCCCACCACCACACTATCTCCCCACCACACGCCACCTCCCCACCACCACCACACCACCTCCCCACCACCACACCACCTCCCCACCACCACACACCACCGCCCCACCACCACACCACCTCCCCACCACCACACCACCACACCACCTCCCCACCACCACACCACCACACCGCCACCACCACACCACCTCACCGCCACCACACCACCTCCCCACCACTACACCACCTCCCCGCCACCACACACCACCTCCCCACCACCACACACCACCTCCCCACCACCACACCACCTCCCCACCACCACACCACCTCCCCACCACAGACACACCACCTCACCACCACACCACCTCCCCACCACCACACCACCTCACTGCCACCACACACCACCTCCACACCACCACACCGCCTCCCTACCACCACACCACCTCCCCACCACAGACACACCACCTCCCCACCACCACACCACCTCCCCACCACCCCACCACCTCCCCACCACCACACCACCTCCCCACCTCACCGCCACCACACCGCCACCACACCACCTCCCCACCACCACACCACCTCCCCACCACCACACCGCATCCCCACCTCACCACCACCACACCACCTCCCCACCACCCCACCACCTCCCCACCACCACACCACCTCCCCACCTCACCGCCACCACACCGCCACCACACCACCTCCCCACCACCACACCACCTCCCCACCACCACACCGCATCCCCACCTCACCACCACCACACCACCTCCCCACCACCACACACCACCTCCCCACCACCACACCATCTCCCCACCACACACCACCTCCCCACCACCACACACCACCTCCCCACCACAACACCACCTCACCACCACACCACCTCCCCACCACCACACCACCTCACCACCTCCCCACCACCACACCACCTCACCACCACACCACCTCCCCACCACCACACCACCTTCCCCACCACCACACCACCTCCCCACCTCACCGCCACCACAACCCACCTCCCCACCACCACAACCCACCTCCCCACCACCACACTATCTCCCCACCACACGCCACCTCCCCACCACCACCACACCACCTCCCCACCACCACACCACCTCCCCACCACCACACACCACCGCCCCACCACCACACCACCTCCCCACCACCACACCACCACACCGCCACCACACCACCTCCCCACCACTACACCACCTCACCGCCACCACACACCACCTCCCCACCACCACACACCACCTCCCCACCACCACACCACCTCCCCACCACCACACCACCTCCCCACCACAGACACACCACCTCACCACCACACCACCTCCCCACCACCACACCACCTCACTGCCACCACACACCACCTCCACACCACCACACCGCCTCCCTACCACCACACCACCTCCCCACCACAGACACACCACCTCCCCACCACCACACCACCTCCCCACCACCCCACCACCTCCCCACCACCACACCACCTCCCCACCTCACCGCCACCACACCGCCACCACACCACCTCCCCACCACCACACCACCTCCCCACCACCACACCGCATCCCCACCTCACCACCACCACACCACCTCCCCACCACCACACCACCTCCCCACCACCACACCACCTCCCCACCTCACCGCCACCACAACCCACCTCCCCACCACCACACCATCTCCCCACCACACACCACCTCCCCACCACCACACACCACCTCCCCACCACAACACCACCTCACCACCACACCACCTCCCCACCACCACACCACCTCACCGCCACACCACCTCCCCACCACCACACCACCTCACCACCACACCACCTCCCCACCACCACACCACCTTCCCCACCACCACACCACCTCCCCACCTCACCGCCACCACAACCCACCTCCCCACCACCACAACCCACCTCCCCACCACCACACCATCTCCCCACCACACGCCACCTCCCCACCACCACCACACCACCTCCCCACCACCACACCACCTCCCCACCACCACACACCACTGCCCCACCACCACACCACCTCCCCACCACCACACCACCACACCACCTCCCCACCACCACACCACCACACCGCCACCACCACACCACCACACCGCCACCACCACACCACCTCACCGCCACCACACCACCTCCCCACCACTACACCACCTCACCGCCACCACACACCACCTCCCCACCACCACACACCACCTCCCCGCCACCACACACCACCTCACCGCCACCACACACCACCTCCCCACCGCCACCACACACCACCTCCCCACCGCCACACACCACCTCACCACCACCACACCATCTCCCCACCACACACCACCACACCGCCACCACACCACCTCCCCACCACCACACCACCTCACCGCCACCACACCACCTCCCCAACTCACCGCCACCACACACCAGCTCCCCACCACCACACCACCTCCCCACCACCACACCACCTCCCCACCACCACACCACCTCCCCACCACCACACCACCTCACCACCACACCACCTCCCCACCACCACACCACCTCCCCACCACCACACCACCTCCCCACCACAGACACACCACCTCCCCACCACAGACACACACCTCCCCACCACACCACCACACCACCTCCCCACCACCACACCACCTCCCCACCACACACCACCTCCCCACCACCACACACCACCTCCCCACCACCACACCACCTCCCCACCACCACACACCACCTCCCCACCACCACACCACCTCCCCACCACCACACCATCTCCCCACCACCACACCACCTCACCGCCACCACACACCACCTCCCCGCCACCACACCACCTCCCCACCACCACACCACCACACCGCCACCACACCACCTCCCCACCACCACACCACCTCACCGCCACCACACCACCTCCCCACCACCACACCACCTCACCGCCACCACACACCACCTCCCCACCACCACACACCACCTCCCCACCACCACACACCACCTCACCGCCACCACACACCACCTCCCCACCGCCACACACCACCTCACCACCACCACACAATCTCCCCACCACACACCACCACACCGCCACCACACCACCTCCCCACCACCACACCACCTCACCGCCACCACACCACATCCCCAACTCACCGCCACCACACACCACCTCCCCACCACCACACCACCTCCCCACCACCACACCACCTCACCACCACACCACCTCCCCACCACCACACCACCTCCCCACCACCACACCACCTCCCCACCACAGACACACCACCTCCCCACCACCACACCACCACACCACCTCCCCACCTCACCGCCACCACAACCCACCTCCCTACCACCACACCATCTCCCCACCACACACCACCACACCGCCACCACACCACCTCCCCACCACCACACCACCTCACCGCCACCACACCACCTCCCCACCACCACACCACCTCACCGCCACCACACACCACCTCCCCACCACCACACACCACCTCCCCACCACCACACACCACCTCACCGCCACCACACACCACCTCCCCACCGCCACACACCACCTCACCACCACCACACCATCCCCACCACACACCACCACCACACCACCTCCCCACCACCACACCACCTCACCGCCACCACACCACCTCCCCACCACCACACCACCTCACCGCCACCACACACCACCTCCCCACCACCACACACCACCACACACCACCTCACCGCCACCACACACCACCGCCACACACCACCTCACCACCACCACACACACGCCACCTCACCTCCTCCACAGACACACCACCTCACCACCACCACCACACACACACCATCTCACCACCTCCACAGACACACCACCTTACCACCACCCCTTCACCGCCACTACACACACACACACACACCACCTTAACACCACCACACACACACCACCTTCTACATTTTCCTTCTCCTACCCCCTCATGTGGAATACACAGGAACCCGACAATGACCAATAGGAGCAGAACCACCGTTCAGAATATAGCCACTAGGAGGGCTTGGCTACGGCCATTACTGGTCCCAGCTGTGGGATACTGTGAGCCACATTGAAGGTTGGAGTGGCAGTTTTCCCCATACCCCTGGAACCAGAGCAGACCAGACCAGAGCACACCAGACTAGAGCAGACCAGAGCAGAGTAGACCAGAGCAGAACAGACTAGAGCGACCAGACCAGAGCAGACTAGAGCGACCAGACCAGACCAGAGTAGACCAGACTAGAGCGACCAGACCAGAGCAAACCAGACCAGAGCATACCAGAGCAGACCAGACCAGAGCAGACCAGAGCATAGCAGAGCAGACCAGAGCAGACTAGAGCAGACCAGACTAGAGCGACCAGACCAGACTAGAGCGACCAGACCAGAGCAGACTAGAGCGACCAGATCAAAGCATACCAGAGCAGACCAGACTAGAGCAGAACAGACCAGACTAGAGCGACCAGACCAGAGCAGACTAGAGCGACCAGACCAGAGCAGACCAGACTAGAGCAACCAGACCAGAGCACATTAGAGCGAGCAAACCAGAGCAAACCAGACCAGAGCAGACCAGAGCAGAGCAGACTAGAGCGACCAGACCAGAGCAGACTAGAGCGACCAGACCAGACCAGACTAGAGCGACCAGACCAGACTGGAGCGACCAGACCAGAGCAAATCAGACCAGAGCATACCAGACCAGACTAGAGTGATCAGACCAGAGCAGACTAGAGCAACCAGACTAGAGCAGACCAGACTAGAGCGACCAGATCAGACCAGAGCAGACTAGAGTGACCAGATCAGACTAGAGCGACCAGACCAGAGCTGAGCAGACCAGAGCAGAGTAGACCAGAGCAGACCAGACTAGAGCAGAGCAGACCAGACCAGAGCAGACCAGAGCAGACTAGAGCGACCCGACCAGAGCAGACTAGAGCGACCAGACCAGACTAGAGCGACCAGACCAGACTAGAGCGACCAGACCAGAATAGAGCGACCAGACCAGAGCAAATCAGACCAAAGCATACCAGAGCAGACCAGACTAGAGCGACCAGACCAGAGCAGACTAGAGCGACCAGACTAGAGAAGACCAGACTAGAGCGACCAGACCAGTGCAGACCAGACTAGAGCGACCAGACCAGAGCAGACCAGAGCAGACCAGACTAGAGCAACCAGACCAGAGCAGACTAGAGCGACCAGACCAGAGCAGACCAGACTAGAGCGACCAGACCAGAGCAGACCAGAGCAGAGTAGACCAGAGCAGACCAGACTAGAGCGACCAGACCAGAGCAGACCAGAGCGACCAGAACAGAGCAGACTAGAGCGACCAGACCAGAGCAGACTAGAGCGACCAGACCAGAGCAGACCAGAGCGACTGTCTGTTATTAATGGATCAGACAGGAGTGTGAGGGTGGGCCTTCATAGGCTAAAGGGGGGAAGTAGAGATGTAACGATTCACTATACACATTGGTCTCTGGTTCGATTGTTTAAGACATGAGGCATTAGTCCCCAGGACTCCAAACCAACCCAAATGTAGCATGCGTCGGTCAGAAAATCATTTAAAGTTATGAATCACCAGTTCACATTTTTTGTTGTTGCTCAAATTACTTTCTTTATAGCTTCCAAAAAATATTTTGTGGCTGATTCGTCTCCTTTAGTGTTGAACTAAGCATGTAATTAAGTTGACAGTTATTGATCTAAAATCAAATCAAGGTTTATTGGTCACGCTCACAGATGTTATCTCAGGTGCAGAGAATTGCTTGTTTCTAGCTCGAACAGTGTAGTAATGCTGGTGTTTCTAGCTCCAACAGTACAGTAATGCTGGTGTTTCTAGCTCCAACAGTGTAGTAATGCTGGTGTTTCTGTCTCCAACAGTGTAGTAATGCTGGTGTTTCTAGCTCTAACAGTGCAGTAATGCTGGTGTTTCTAGCTCCAACAGTGCAGTAATGCTGGTGTTTCTAGCTCCAACAGTTTAGTAATGCTGGTGTTTCTATCTCCAAATGTGTAGTAATGCTGGTGTTTCTAGCTCCAACAGTGTAGTAATGCTGGTGTTTCTATCTCCAACAGTGTAGTAATGCTGGTGTTTCTAGCTCCAACAGTGTAGTAATGCTGGTGTTTCTAGCTGCAACAGTGTAGTAATGCTGGTGTTTCTAGCTCCAACAGTGTAGTAATGCTGGTGTTTCTATCTCCAACAGTGTAGTAATGCTGGTGTTTCTAGCTCCAACAGTGTAGTAATGCTGGTGTTTCTAGCTCCAACAGTGTAGTAATGCTGGTGTTTCTAGCTCCAACAGTGTAGTAATGCTGGTGTTTCTAGCTGCAACAGTGTAGTAATGCTGGTGTTTCTAGCTCCAACAGTGCAGCAATACAGTAACAATACACACATAATCCAAAAAGTACAAAGAAAGAAATTAAGAAATGTCAGAATGAGGAATGTCAGAGTCGAGAATATACACTGCTCAAAAAAATAAAGGGAACACTAAAATAACACATCCTAGATCTGAATGAATGAAATATTCTTATTAAATACTTTTTTCTTTACATAGTTGAATGTGCTGACAACAAAATCACACAAAAATTATCAATGGAAATCAAATTTATCAACCCATGGAGGTCTGGATTTGTAGTCACACTCAAAATTAAAGTGGAAAACCACACTACAGGCTGATCCAACTTTGATGTAATGTCCTTAAAACAAGTCAAAATGAGGCTCAGTAGTGTGTGTGGCCTCCACGTGCCTGTATGACCTCCCTACAACGCCTGGGCATGCTCCTGATGAGGTGGCGGATGGTCTCCTGAGGGATCTCCTCCCAGACCTGGACTAAAGCATCCGCCAACTCCTGGACAGTCTGTGGTGCAACAGACTGTCCAGGAGTTGGCGGCTGTGGCGTTGCTGGATGGAGCGAGACATGATGTCCCAGATGTGCTCAATTGGAATCAGGTCTGGGGAACGGGCGGGCCAGTCCATAGCATCAATGCCTTCCTCTTGCAGGAACTGCTGACACATTCCAGCCACATGAGGTGTAACATTGTCTTGCATTAGGAGGAACCCAGGGCCAACCGCACCAGCATATGGTCTCACAAGGGGTCTGAGGATCTCATCTCGTTACCTAATGGCAATCAGGCTACCTCTGGTGAGCACATGGAGGGAAATGCCACCCCACACCATGACTGACCCACCGCCAAACCGGTCATGCTGGAGGATGTTGCAGGCAGCAGAACGCTCTCCACGGCGTCTCCAGACTCTGTCACGTCTGTCACATGTGCTCAGTGTGAACCTGCTTTGTGAAGAGCACAGGGCGCCAGTGGCGAATTTGCCAATCTTGGTGTTCTCTGGCAAATGCCAAACGTCCTGCACGGTGTTGGGCTGTAAGCACAACCCCCACCTGTGGACGTTGTGCCCTCATACCACCCTCATGGAGTCTGCTCAAATGGTCAGAAACAGACACATGCACATTTGTGGCCTGTTGGAGGTCATTTTGCAGGGCTCTGGCAGTGCTCCTCCTGCTCCTCCTTGCACAAAGGCGGAGGTAGCAGTCCTGCTGCTGGGTTGTTAACCTCCTACGGCCTCCTCCACGTCTCCTGATGTACTGGCCTGTCTCCTGGTAGCGCCTCCATGCTCTGGACACTACACTGACGGACACAGCAAACCTTCTTGCCACTGCTCGCATTGATGTCCCATCCTGGATGAGCCTGGTTGTAGACTCCGTCTCATGCTACCACTAGAGTGAAAGCACCGCCAGCATTCAAAAGTGACCAAAACATCAGCCAGGAAGCATAGGAACTGAGAAGTGGTCTGTGGTTATCACCTGAAGAACCACTCCTGTCTTGCTAATTGCCTATAATTTCCACCTGTTGTCTATTCCATTTGCACAACAGCATGTGAAATTTATTGTCAATCAGTGTTGCTTCCTAAGTGGAGAGTTTGATTTCACAGAAGTGTGATTGACTTGGAGTTACATTGTGTTGTTTAAGTGTTCCCTTTATTCTTTTGAGCAGTATATATATATATATATATATATATATACAGTGTGGCAAAAAAGTATTTAGTCAGCCACCAATTGTGCAAGTTCTCCCACTTAAAAAGATGAGAGGCCTGTAATTTCATCATAGGTACACTTCAACTATGACAGACACAATCCAGAAAATCACATTGTAGGATTTTTAATGAATTTATTTGCAAATTGTGGTGGAAAATAAGTATTTGGTCACCTACAAACAAGCAAGATTTCTGGCTCTCACAGACCTGTAACTTCTTCTTTGAGAGGCTCCACTGTCCTCCACTCGTTACCTGTATTAATGGCACCTGTTTGAACTTGTTATCAGTATAAAAGACACCTGTCCACAACCTCAAACAGTCACACTCCAAACTCCACTATGGCCAAGACCAAAAAGCTGTCAAAGGACACCAGAAACAAAATTGTAGACCTGCACCAGGCTGGGAAGACTGAATCTGCAAAAGGTAAGCAGCTTGGTTTGAAGAAATCAACTGTGGGAGCAATTATTAGGAAATGGAAGACATACAAGACCACTGATAATCTCCCTCGATCTGGGGCTCCACGCAAGATCTCACCCCGTGGGGTCAAAATGGTCACAAGAAGGGTGAACAAAAATCCATGAACCACACCTAGTGAATGACCTGCAGAGAGCTGGGACCAAAGTAACAAAGTCTACCATCAGTAACACACTACGCTAGTAGTTACTTATGTCTTAAATACTTAATACTTACTTAAATACTTATGTCATGCAATAAAATGCAAATTAATTACTTAAAAATCATACAATGTGATTTTCTGGATTTTTGTTTTAGATTCCGTCTCTCACAGTTGAAGTGTACCTATGATAAAGAATGACAGACCTCTACATGCTTTGTAAGTAGGAAAACCTGCAAAATTGGCAGTGTATCAAATACTTGTTCTCCCCACTGTATATATATATATATATATATATATATATATATATATATATATATATATATATACATACAGTGAGTGTACTTTTGCCCTCAGAACAGCGTCAATTCATCGGGGCATGAACACCACAAGGTGTTGATACTGGCCCATGTGGGGTAGAATCCACAACTGGGGTCAGAACTGGGGGGAGATGAGAGGTGAGGGGAAGGAGATGGGAGGTGAGGGGGAAGGAGATGGGGATCTCTCATTGCCCCTTTCTGCCTGTAGGGACTATTGATTTCTATTTCCAGGGCTGTGGTACATGGTTTGACCTCTTCGCTTTGGTTCGGGGGACCAAAATTGTCAATAAATTTGGCACATAGCAAAATGCCAATAGGGATGTATTTGTTAAGTGTGACTTGGAGTAGTGCTGGCTATAGGGGGTTTTTTTGCTCAGGAAGGAGAAGACAAATGAAGTTGTCTGGGTGAGAACTTGTCCCTGTGGTTTTTAATGCATGGCTGGCTACTTTAATTTGCTTACTCTCCCTCTGTGTGTGTGTGTGGGGGGGGGGGGGGGGTATGGGGCTGTAGCACACGTGGGTGGTGACGGTGGTCTTCTTTAGCTGCATGTTAAGCAAAACACACTCCAAGCCAACCTTGTCCTAGTTGTGGAGAGAGAGAGGGCGATCCATCAAGCCACCACTAAGCATCTGTATATAAACCTCAATTATGCTAATGCTAATCCCAGGGACATTGACGTTAGGAGGCAGGGAGGCTAACTGTTAGCTCCTTTGATGTGTGCCGGCGTTTGGCAGGGCCTCCTATGGGAGATGGTAACATGGACCTCCCCAGGACCCTTAGTCTCCACTGGGGCTTATGTTGAAAAACCACTTGGGCCTTGTCTGTACACCGGCTGATTACAACAGCTTAGAGGACTTCCTTTTATCTGTCTGTTTAGTTCCCTCTCCTCCAAAGATACCCCCTCTCTGCCCTTCTCTTCCAAAGGTACCCCCTCTCTTCCCTTCTCTTCCAAAGATAACCCCTCTCTTCCCTTCTCTTCCAAAGATACCCCCTCTCTTCCCTTCTCTTCCAAAGGTACCCCCTCTCTTCCCTTCTCTTCCAAAGATACCCCCTCTCTTCCCTTCTCTTCCAAAGGTACCCCCTCTCTTCCTTCTCTTCCAAAGATACCCCCTCTCTTCCAAATATACACCCTCTCTTCCCTCTCTTCCAAAGGTATCCCCTCTCTTCCCTCTCTTCCAAAGATATCCCCTCTCTTCCCTCCCTTCCAAAGATATCCCCTCTCTTCCAAAGATACCCCCTCTCTTCCAAAGATACCCCCTCTCTTCCCTCTCTTCCAAAGATACCCCCTCTCATCCCTCTCTCTATATCCACAACCTCCACCACCACTCATTTTAGTCATGTCTTTGTTTCACTCATCTCAACCCCTGCACCTACTACTACTACTACTACTACCCCTGCACCTACTACTACTACTACCCCTGCACCTACTACTACTACTACTACCCCTGCACCTACTACTACTACTACTACTACCCCTGCACCTACTACTACTACTACCCCTGCACCTACTACTACTACTACCCCTGCACCTACTACTACCCCTTTCTCGCTCAATCTTTCTTTCTCTCTGTATTTCTCTCTGTATTTCTCTCTGTATTTCTCTCTGTATTTCTCTCTCTGTATTTCTCTCTCTGTATTTCAATAAGCTGTTTCTTTCGGATAATGAATTTGCTCTGTATGAATCTCTCATGATGTGTGTGTGTGTGTGTGTTCGTCATCAGTAATTATGTATATCATATCAAGGTGTACTAACTACTATGTCAATAAGACAATGAGTCAGCACCGGCTACTGTACACTAATACTACTGTACACCAAGACTTCACTCTTTCATTGCAATACACCAACATCCTAATTTTGAAGTCCGCAAAACCTAGACATCATTCAGAGTGATTTGGTGGAGCTAATGACTTGTGCTTTTGAAGTACTTGTCCCTTTTCTCTTCTCTCTCTGTTTTCCCTGGGCTTTTAAAACCCTGCCACAAGAGAAGGATTAAAGCGTACTGCAGTAAATGAGTCAACACTGGAAAACTACAGACAGTTTGCGTAACAAAAGAGATGATGAATATTTAGAAGGGATTCTGTGAAATAATTGGGTCTCGTTCCGATCCGAGGCGCAGGCTGTTAAGTGCAGACACATCCTCTCCTAGGATTAGATCAACAGAGAACCTCAAAGACAAGCGCTACACTGTGGCTGTACTTTATTCTTCAGTGCTTTGATTTCCACTGACTGGTTGATTGTAGAGAAAATGAAATGGGGAGGGAATTCTATCTCAGGATCAATAGTGTGTTGGAGGGTCAGGGTCAATTCCTTTTCAACTAACATCAGGAAGTGGAATTCATTCATGTATAAAACCAATGGATTATTTCCAATTGATGAACTAAGTCAGTTTATAAATCATCCCCTGTACTACCTAAATTGAAATAGAATTGACCCCGACCCTGTTTTTTAAATCCCAAAACGCATGTATAAAACAGGTCATTTGGATACTGGATGCTGATTAGTCCAGCAGTGTTTGAAGCTGTGCTGTCGTCACCGATATTGGCACACCTGGCTATCTATGCCTGCTAACAGTTCCATCTGAATGATCACTGAGCCTCCATACGAACCACAGTCAAGGCTCAAAAACACACGGGGCCTCATTTATCAAAAGGTGTATGCACACGAAAAAGAGGAAAATGTGCATATCTCCGCGTACAGCTCAGACCAAGCATATGCACAACTTCTAGTGGTAGGTCAATTGTATTGCAAACAAATGTTGTTATTTTGTGGGAAATGGAAGTGTTTGATGCACATGGATTAATATAATGGTAGGCTAATAAAAACATTAAAAACGTCTAGGCCTAATGATAACACAGATGCCGTTGGTCAGGAGATCACAGAGCAGCATCTAGTCTCATGTGTTTCTTTGACTTTCATTGTAAAATCATAAGATATGTCTCTCCTTTTCTGACCGCTTTATTCCTGCCTCACAACAAATATTAGGCCACCATTTCATTCAATAGCGCGACCATTTCATTCAATCGCGCGACCATTTCATTCAATCGCGCGACCATTTCATTCAATCGCGCGACCATTTCATTCAATAGCGTGACCATTTCATTCAATAGCGAGACCATTTCATTCAATAGCGTGACCATTTCATTCAATAGCGAGACCATTTCATTCAATAGCGTGACCATTTCATTCAATAGCGAGACCATTTAATTCAATAGCGTGACCATTTCATTCAATAGCGCGACCATTTCATTCAATAGCGCGACCATTTCATTCAATAGCGCGACCATTTCATTCAATAGCGCAACCATTTCATTCAATAGCGTGACCATTTCATTCAATAGCGTGACCATTTCATTCAATCGCGAGACCATTTCAGTCAATCGCGCGACCATTTCATTCAATCGCGAGACCATTTCATTCAATTGCGCGACCATTTCATTCAATCGCGCGACCATTTCATTCAATAGCGTGACCATTTCATTCAATAGCGAGACCATTTCATTCAATAGCGTGACCATTTCATTCAATAGCGAGACCATTTCATTCAATAGCGTGACCATTTCATTCAATAGCGTGACCATTTCATTCAATAGCGTGACCATTTCATTCAATAGCACGACCATTTCATTCAATAGCGTGACCATTTCATTCAATAGCACGACCATTTCATTCAATAGCGAGACCATTTCATTCAATAGTGAGACCATTTCATTCAATAGCACAACCATTTCATTCAATAGCACGACCATTTCATTCAATAGCCAGTAAATAGACCGATACCTATGACAGTATGGTTAGGCTACGATAATGCTGTGCGATAGGAGCGTGACATCATATCCTTTTTAACTTCAGAGACTACACCAAGATATTGAACAACAATTTGTCTTTTGCATAGAAGTGTGGGCTGCAGCATTTCCTTTTGCGTTGTTGTAAAGGACAATCAATATTACAGAACGGCACGGCCAGTGTTTGGCCCTCGGCATATGGATTTCTTTTGGTTTGAAAAAGTCACAAGAAAAGATTAAAACGTTCTGCCCACACCTCTACAGAAATGTGATCAAATGTGCCATCGTTTTATTTTAGGAAGGGTCCTGGCCTAGTTCCAACATCCAAAACACCAAGTGAGGGAGTTTTTTTGTTTGTTACAATAACAGGTGAATGGAGGGTGTGTTTGTTACAATAACAGGTGAATGGAGGGTGTGTTTGTTACAATAACAGGTGAATGGAGGGTGTGTTTGCTACAATAACAGGTGAATGGAGGGTGTGTTTGTTACAATACCAGGTGAATGGAGGGTGTGTTTGTTACAATAACAGGTGAATGGAGGGTGTGTTTGCTACAATAACAGGTGAATGGAGGGTGTGTTTGCTACAATACCAGGTGAATGGAGGGTGTGTTTGTTACAATACCAGGTGAATGGAGGGTGTGTTTGTTACAATACCAGGTGAATGGGGGGTGTGTTTGTTACAATACCAGGTGAATGGAGGGTGTGTTTGTTACAATACCAGGTGAATGGAGGATGTGTTTGTTACAATAACAGGTGAATGGAGGGTGTGTTTGTTACAATACCAGGTGAATGGAGGGTGTGTTTGTTACAATACCAGGTGAATGGAGGGTGTGTTTGTTACAATACCAGGTGAATGGAGGGTGTGTTTGTTACAATAACAGGTGAATGGAGGGTGTGTTTGTTACAATACCAGGTGAATGGAGGGTGTGTTTGTTACAATACAAGGTGAATGGAGGGTGTGTTTGTTACAATACCAGGTGAATGGAGGGTGTGTTTGTTACAATACAAGGTGAATGGAGGGTGTGTTTGTTACAATACCAGGTGAATGGAGGGTGTGTTTGTTACAATACCAGGTGAATGGAGGGTGTGTTTGTTACAATAACAGGTGAATGGAGGGTGTGTTTGTTACAATACCAGGTGAATGGAGGGTGTGTTTGTTACAATAACAGGTGAATGGAGGGTGTGTTTGTTACAATAACAGGTGAATGGAGGGTGTGTTTGTTACAATAACAGGTGAATGGAGGGTGTGTTTGTTACAATAACAGGTGAATGGAGGGTATGTTTGTTACAATAACAGGTGAATGGAGGGTGTGTTTGTTACAATAACAGGTGAATGGAGGTTGTGTTTGCTACAATAACAGGTGAATGGAGGGTGTGTTTGTTACAATAACAGGTGAATGGAGGGTGTGTTTGTTACAATAACAGGTGAATGGAGGGTGTGTTTGTTACAATAACAGGTGAATGGAGGGTGTGTTTGTTACAATAACAGGTGAATGGAGGGTATGTTTGTTACAATAACAGGTGAATGGAGGGTGTGTTTGTTACAATAACAGGTGAATGGAGGTTGTGTTTGCTACAATAACAGGTGAATGGAGGGTGTGTTTGCTACAATAACAGGTGAATGGAGGGTGTGTTTGCTACAATAACAGGTGAATGGAGGTTGTGTTTGTTACAATAACAGGTGAATGGAGGGTGTGTTTGCTACAATAACAGGTGAATGGAGGGTGTGTTTGCTACTATAACAGGTGAATGGAGGGTGTGTTTGTTACAATAACAGGTGAATGGAGGGTGTGTTTGTTACAATAACAGGTGAATCGAGGGTGTGTTTGTTACAATAACAGGTGAATCGAGGGTGTGTTTGCTACAATAACAGGTGAATGGAGGTTGTGTTTGTTACAATAACAGGTGAATGGAGGGTGTGTTTGCTACAATAACAGGTGAATGGAGGGTGTGTTTGCTACTATAACAGGTGAATGGAGGGTGTGTTTGTTACAATAACAGGTGAATGGAGGGTGTGTTTGCTACAATAACAGGTGAATCGAGGGTGTGTTTGTTACAATAACAGGTGAATGGAGGGTGTGTTTGTTACAATAACAGGTGAATGGAGGGTGTGTTTGCTACTATAACAGGTGAATGGAGGTTGTGTTTGTTACAATAACAGGTGAATGGAGGGTGTGTTTGCTACAATAACAGGTGAATGGAGGGTGTGTTTGTTACAATAACAGGTGAATGGAGGTTGTGTTTGTTACAATAACAGGTGAATGGAGGGTGTGTTTGTTACAATAACAGGTGAATGGAGGTTGTGTTTGCTACAATAACAGGTGAATGGAGGGTGTGTTTGCTACAATAACAGGTGAATCGAGGGTGTGTTTGTTACAATAACAGGTGAATGGAGGGTGTGTTTGTTACAATAACAGGTGAATGGAGGGTGTGTTTGCTACAATAACAGGTGAATGGAGGGTGTGTTTGCTACAATAACAGGTGAATGGAGGTTGTGTTTGCTACAATAACAGGTGAATCGAGGTTGTGTTTGCTACAATAACAGGTGAATGGAGGGTGTGTTTGTTACAATAACAGGTGAATGGAGGTTGTGTTTGTTACAATAACAGGTGAATGGAGGGTGTGTTTGTTACAATAACAGGTGAATGGAGGTTGTGTTTGCTACAATAACAGGTGAATGGAGGTTGTGTTTGTTACAATAACAGGTGAATGGAGGTTGTGTTTGTTACAATAACAGGTGAATGGAGGTTGTGTTTGCTACAATAACAGGTGAATGGAGGGTGTGTTTGCTACAATAACAGGTGAATGGAGGGTGTGTTTGCTACAATAACAGGTGAATGGAGGTTGTGTTTGCTACAATAACAGGTGAATGGAGGTTGTGTTTGCTACAATAACAGGTGAATGGAGGGTGTGTTTGCTACAATAACAGGTGAATCGAGGGTGTGTTTGTTACTATAACAGGTGAATGGAGGGTGTGTTTGCTACAATAACAGGTGAATGGAGGGTGTGTTTGCTACAATAACAGGTGAATGGAGGGTGTGTTTGCTACAATAACAGGTGAATCGAGGGTGTGTTTGTTACAATAACAGGTGAATGGAGGGTGTGTTTGCTACAATAACAGGTGAATCGAGGGTGTGTTTGTTACAATACCAGGTGAATGGAGGGTGTGTTTGCTACAATAACAGGTGAATCGAGGGTGTGTTTGTTACTATAACAGGTGAATGGAGGGTGTGTTTGCTACAATAACAGGTGAATGGAGGGTGTGTTTGCTACAATAACAGGTGAATGGAGGGTGTGTTTGCTACAATAACAGGTGAATCGAGGGTGTGTTTGTTACTATAACAGGTGAATGGAGGGTGTGTTTGCTACAATACCAGGTGAATGGAGGGTGTGTTTGTTACAATAACAGGTGAATGGAGGGTGTGTTTGCTACAATAACAGGTGAATGGAGGGTGTGTTTGTTACAATAACAGGTGAATGGAGGGTGTGTTTGCTACAATAACAGGTGAATGGAGGTTGTGTTTGTTACAATAACAGGTGAATGGAGGGTGTGTTTGTTACAATAACAGGTGAATGGAGGGTGTGTTTGCTACAATAACAGGTGAATGGAGGGTGTGTTTGTTACAATAACAGGTGAATGGAGGGTGTGTTTGCTACAATAACAGGTGAATGGAGGGTGTGTTTGCTACAATAACAGGTGAATGGAGGTTGTGTTTGCTACAATAACAGGTGAATGGAGGGTGTGTTTGCTACAATAACAGGTGAATGGAGGTTGTGTTTGCTACAATAACAGGTGAATGGAGGGTGTTTTTGCTACAATAACAGGTGAATGGAGGTTGTGTTTGCTACAATAACAGGTGAATGGAGGGTGTGTTTGTTACAATAACAGGTGAATGGAGGGTGTGTTTGCTACAATAACAGGTGAATGGAGGTTGTGTTTGCTACAATAACAGGTGAATGGAGGGTGTGTTTGCTACAATAACAGGTGAATGGAGGGTGTGTTTGCTACAATAACAGGTGAATGGAGGTTGTGTTTGCTACAATAACAGGTGAATGGAGGGTGTGTTTGCTACAATAACAGGTGAATGGAGGTTGTGTTTGCTACAATAACAGGTGAATGGAGGGTGTGTTTGCTACAATAACAGGTGAATGGAGGTTGTGTTTGTTACAATAACAGGTGAATGGAGGGTGTGTTTGTTACAATAACAGGTGAATGGAGGGTGTTTTTCAGGCAGGATTTTAACGCTAATTAATGAGCTCACAAATCTTGTACGGCTCTGATTTGTCAATGAAAACATGCGTATGTTGTGTGCGACAGTTTGACAAATCCTAATCATTTGTTGCGCACGCAAATCCTATATCCTAAATCTCCATGTACGCCAGAATTGAATGAGAAATGCACGATAAATAAGGCCCATGAAGCCATGATAGAAAAACACCTTCATTGCCTCTGTTGGCTTCTCCAATTCCTGTTGACGTTTATGCAGATTGTAGACCTGTTTGTGTCTTTCCACTCCAGTGAATGGATAAAGAGACATACACACCTCTGCCCCTCCTTGTGGCCTACCCCACAGAGTAATACAGTATTAATAGGGTTAGACATCTCCCCTCCTTGTGGCCTACCCCACAGAGTAATACAGTATTAATAGGGTTAGACATCTCCCCTCCTTGTGGCCTACCCCACAGAGTAATACAGTATTAATAGGGTTAGACATCTCCCCTCCTTGTGGCCTACCCCACAGAGTAATACAGTATTAATAGGGTTAGACATCTCCCCTCCTTGTGGCCTACCCCACAGAGTAATACAGTATTAATAGCTGAAAGCTATTATCAGAAATCTCCCCTCCAGCCCCTTCCACCCCTCTTCCCCCTCCAGCCCCTTCCACCCATTCTCCCTTCCACCCCTCTTCCCCCTCCACCCCCTCCACCCCTCTTCCCCCTCCACCCATCCTCCCTTCCACCCATCCTCCCTTCCACCCCTCTTCCCCCTCCACCCATTCTCCCTTCCACCCATCCTCCCTTCCACCCCTCTTCCCCCTCCACCCATCCACCCCTCTTCCCCCTCCACCCATCCTCCCTTCCACCCCTCTTCCCCCTCCACCCATCCTCCCTTCCACCCGTCTTCCCCCTCCACCCCCCCTCCTCCCTATACGGTTTGGCATCAAATGACTTGGGCCTCGCTTCATAAGCAGCACATGAGCAAATCAATATGTTCGCTGGCCATGGGTAATCCATAGGTAATGACAAGGCATTGATTTTTAAATAACTACTCAGGTTTCAGAAACACTAATTACTGTCCTGACATCTTGGGCTCCACACTGGCTCCTCCCCTCTTCCTCCTGTCCTGACATCTTGGGCTCCACACTGGCTCCTCCCCTCATCCTCCTGTCCTGACATCTTGGGCTCCACACTGGCTCCTCCCCTCTTCCTCCTGTCCTGACATCTTGGGCTCCACACTGAATCCTCCCCTCTTCCTCCTCCCTCACTCCATCCCTCTGTCACTCCATCCATCCCTCTGTCACTCCCTCACTCCATCCATCCATCCATCCCTCCATCCCTCTGTCACTCCATCCCTCCATCCTTCTGTCACTCCATCCATCCATCCCTCTGTCACTCCATCCATCCATCCCTCTGTCACTCCATCCATCCCTCCGTCACTCCATCCATCCCTCTGTCACTCCATCCATCCATCCATCCATCCCTCCATCCCTCTGTCACTCCATCCCTCCATCCTTCTGTCACTCCATCCATCCATCCCTCTGTCACTCCATCCATCCATCCATCCTTCTGTCACTCCATCCATCCACCCATCCTTCTGTCACTCCATCCATCCACCCATCCCTCTGTCACTCCATCCATCCATCCCTCTGTCACTCCATCCATCCATCCATCCATCCATCCATCCTTCTGTCACTCCATCCGTCATCCATCCATCCATCCCTCTGTCACTCCATCCATCCCTCCGTCACTCCATCCATCCCTCCGTCACTCCATCCATCCCTCCGTCACTCCATCCATCCATCCCTCTGTCACTCCATCCATCCATACATCCATCCTTCTTTCTCTGGTCTGTAAATTAAACTGAAAATCCATTATGTCCTCTGGTTCTCAAATGCTAGCAAGTCACCAGGTGAGGGACACAGTGGTTGTCAAACAATTAGGTCCCTATGCTCTGGTGTGTCTGTGTGCGTGCGTATAGGGGATTTCTGTATGTGAGATCCCGTGTATGTGCACTGTGCACTGCCTGTGTGTTAACAGAAATTCCATGGAGCTGGGGTGGGTTAATGTTTTCTAACCAGTGGTTGTCACCTGACTCTTTTTCAGCCTAGCTAACTGCCTGGACGATTACCCCAGATGAGAGTCTATTGAGGATCCCTGATTGGTTACAACCCCAACCGTATTACCTCCCCTACTTCCTGTTCTCATCGCAGGGCATAAATCATTGTTGATGGTTGTTACAACGCGGCCACAGGCATTAATATTTGAACATGGGGGAAAGGAGCTCTGCAGATTAGTTGACATAGTGCAGGCCAACCTGGGATTTTAATTTACATGTCTGCAAACAGGGTGGTTGAGGTTGGTTGGCTGACTGGGGAGGCGGGGTGTAGTTTGTGTCAGGTTTGCAAATGAGATGGCCATTCCACCTGCGCCACATTTGCATAGGTTTAGGGAACCTTCTCAAACAGCAGGGTCCCGTGGTACAGGCCTGATATCTTTTGTTAAGGAAGCATTATGCAGTTGAGACTTCATGAATGTAACTGACTGGGGCTGGGGTCAATTCCATCTGAAATGACCCCAGTTGACCTTGGGAACTGATACATGATACTGATCAACCTGTACCAAATGAAGGGCATAAGGAAATGGGAAATTCCCCTAAAAGTCATACCATCTAAATCAGTCACCCAACCCCGTACTCCCATCAGATCAAATGCAACCTCCCCTTTTCCAGACATTTCAACCGTTCAAATCTCCTCCCTTTCTATACAAGTTATACAATCACATAACTGTGACGGTTGAAGAAGCTCCTACAGAAAACCACTGAATAACAGCCATAGTCATCTGAGTTTGTAGCAGCTCTGAGAAAAGTTCCTGTCAAAACTGAAACAAACACAACAGAAAAATGTGGTGAGATCAATAGCCAGTCACTTTTACATAATTCATGTGGTTTGATCATCTAGTCAGCCGGTGTCTCCCTGTAAACTAGTCTGGCACAGGCAAATCTCCTCCTCTCCACATTTCACTCAATTGGCTGTTTCTCTGGGCATAAAACTGAAAGTTAAAAATGAGAAAGTGAGAGAAAGGGAAGATCAATGTGTATGCTGGGAGGGAAAGTCCTTTTGTGTCTCCCTGCTCTGAGGCAGAGGGACAAGATAGAGGAGAGGGAGAGAGGGAGAGTGAGTGAGATGGAGTGGGAGTGCGAGTGGGAGAGAGAGGGAGGGAGGGAGGGAGGGAGGGATTGAGGGAGGGAGGGAGGGAGGGAGGGAGGGAGGGAGGGAGGGAGGGAGGGAGGGAGGGAGGGAGGGAGGGAGGGAGGGAGGGAGGGAGGGAGGGAGGGAGGGAGGGAGGGAGGGAGGACGAATGAGATGGAGTGGGAGAGAGAGTGGGAGAGGGAGAGGGAGAGAGAGGATGGTGCAGTGGCATTTCATCTACTTTGTGAGGTTTTTCTCTGGTGGAGAGTAATTGAGTGCTTAGTGTTATGGATGAACTAATTACAGCATTGATAGCTCAGCTCATTAGTGAAGGAGAAGAAACCCCATGCTGCTATTGCTCTGAGGGGTCGCTTTCATATCCGGGCCCTGTGTGTGTGTGTGTGTGTGTGTGTGTGTGTGTGTGTGTGTGTGTGTGTGTGTGTGTGTGTGTGTGTCAAATAAAATTGTATTTTTGTATATACAACAGGCGTAGACATTACAGTGAAATGCTTACTTACAAGCCCTTAACCAACAAGGTAGTTTTAAGAAAATATTTACTAAATAAACTAAAGTAAAAAAAGTAACAATAAATGAACAATAACGAGGCTAATAAAAGGGGGTACTGGTTCCAGTCAATGTGCGGGGGTACAGGGTAGTCGAGGTCATTGAGGTAATATGTACTGTACATGTAGGTCGGGGTAAAATGACTATGCATAGATAATAAACAGACAGTAGCAGCAGTGTAAACAAAAGTGTGTGCGTGTGTGTGTGTGTGTGTGTGTGTGTGTGTGCGCGCATGTACACTCAGATGTCTTTTACCCAGAATTCCACTGGAACGACTGGCCATTACTCCGGTCTGACTCGTGGATGGAAGAGAACGGCAGAGAGTGGGGAAGTCTGTCATCGGTGTGAAGAGATGGATAGTGGTTGGTCTGTGATGTAAGCCCAGTGCCAATGGGGGTGCAGCGTTGTTCCATTGTAGTAGTTTCAAAACAATGCTGGATAGGGGTTCATGTGACTGCACACGTCCTCTTACTGAAAGGATGTATTCATTGGTTATGCTGTCAACTCGTATTGACATGACACATTCAATTGTTTAAAGTGAATTCAAACTGCAACAAAGTGATGGCTGAATTATGACATCACAGGAGGTAGTCAACACAGTCTAGGTCCAATAATTGATTCAATCTTGGACCTCGCACACAGCGTGCCCCAATTCTCCCCTGCTGCAGCAGACTGCCTGGCAGAAGGGCCCCGATGGAGGTGCCAGGGTACCAGGGCATCAGGGAAGCTGGCAGCCACACCAGACCTGGCCTAGACCAGGGCACCTCAGAGCAGTTTGGGTTGGCTGAACTGCCATGGCCCCCCACCCTGTGCCCAGCCTTGCCACACATACATAAATCATGGTGATGACTGGCTGATGCCATGGTGAGAGGGCATCATTAAGCCAGATAGATGAGGGGCCTAGCTGTGCCTGTTCTAGAGCCTGTCTGAGTCAGCCTTCTGAGCTACTCTCCCTCCCTCCCTCCCTCCCTCCCTCCCTCCCTCTCTCTCTATATATCTCATGCTCCCTCTCCCCCTCCATAATTTCAGCCAGTAGTTCTGAATGTGATGCCAAAAGTTGCCAAAAGTTGTTGCTGTTTTTTTTTCAAATTGTGTACTACGTCATCTAACTCGTTGGAAATGTTATTTCCTGTGCAGTTCCAATTAAATATTATTAAATGCTACACATTTGTTGTGCTTAAGATTCTGGAGTGTGTCTTTAATACAGCTGACACATTTACAAGGCATTTCAAAATGACCTAGTCATCCTGTCAGCGTCAAACATAGGAGAGGGCAATGAAAAAGAACCATGTCCAGTTTCATCTGACCTGCTGACCCTCTGACCTGCTGACCCCCTGACCAGCTGACCGCGGGTAATAAACACACAGGATTTATCTGTGAGCTGGGGATGGGATGAGAGAGTATGTGTGTTTGTGTGTTTACCTGGTTCCCCCGACACACATAACTCTCCTTCAACACCTGTCAACATGAGTCATCACACCGGAGGCTCTGCAATCGAGCACATCCAACTAATTGCTGGCCGTTTGCCAACAGTCCCCCCCCCCCCCCCGTCATTCCCCCTCATCCCCTCTTCTTTCTCGTCCTCATTAGTTTTTCTTCTCCTTCCATTTTAACATAACATTTATGGATGAATGATTTAATACCGGTTATCAAGCCCATCATTGTAATTGCACCTCTAATTAAGCTTAATTAAAACAATCTAATGGATGGCGAGTCGCTGAGCGCCGCGTGTGAATCACTCGTCTCTCTAGAATACCTCTGACTTAGCATTCAGATCACTCACTCACACCTCCGCCAACCAATCACGTCCTAATTCTCTCCCAAACCCTCGTCGAGGCATTCATTAAGCACAGAAGAGCTTAATGATTAAGATAACGGAGCAATCGAATGATGAGGAGGCCTTTTTTCTTCTGTTTTCCATTATAGCACCCTGGAGGTGTTGCTGGATCTTGGTGATGAAATACGGACAATTGACAAATCAGCTCCTCTCCAAGGCTGGCTTAATACTGCTGCATATTCATTATTTATTCATTATTTGGGGGGGGGGGGGGGGATTTTTAATCAAAGTCAGTGACGAGGGGGGCCGACCTGTGTGTGTGTGTATGTATGTGTAGCGGCTCGGCCCCACCTCCCATCAGGCATCATTCATAGTGTGTGTGTGTGTGTGTGTGTGTGTGTGTGTGTGTGTGTGTGTGTGTGTGTTGGGGATTCTGACTTGATGGGCCTTGGCCAAATTGAGGGTCCCACATGGTAGCACCAGATGTGCTGGTTTCGTATGTGCATAGCTCATCAAAAACAACCACCGGTGCCACCCTTGGTCCCCTGCCATCCGCGAGGGCCAGCAAGCCATCTGCTTCCTGCCTGCCAGCCGCCATGCATTGTGGGTCGGCAGCTTATTTGACAGGGGAGGAGGAGAATGGGAGGGACAAAAGAGAAGGAGGGGAGTGATGTCATTGTACAGGAGCAGACAGGTTCAAGGCCCGGTCCATGATGTCATAGACAAAGAGAGATGTTTGTCTTTTTATTAACCACAGAAGCATTGTTCGCCACGGAAACATTGTTCCCCACGGAAACATTGTTCCCCACAGAAACATTGTTCCCCACAGAAACATGTTCCCGGCTTGGGTTGAAAAGTTAAAGCCCAGAGCTTCTCAAAATCCTCCTCTCTTGTTTTTCTATATCTACTCACCTGGTTCAGAGTTATGAAACAGATGTTAACTAAATATGAATAGAATATTCTGTCAGTGTCGGTGGCGGTATAAAACGTGTTTACTCAGAGAACCATCCACTTCCCGGGAGACAGAGAACCATCCACTTCCCGGGAGACAGAGAACCATCCACTTCCCGGGAGACAGAGAACCATCCACTTCCCGGGAGACAGAGAACCATCCACTTCCCGGGAGACAGAGAACCATCCACTTCCCGGGAGACAGAGAACCATCCACTTCCCGGGAGACAGAGAACCATCCACTTCCCGGGAGACAGAGAACCATCCACTTCCCGGGAGACAGAGAACCATCCACTTCCCGGGAGACAGAGAACCATCCACTTCCCGGGAGACAGAGAACCATCCACTTCCCGGGAGAGAGAGAACCATCCACTTCCCGGGAGACAGAGAACCATCCACTTCCCGGGAGACAGAGAACCATCCACTTCCCGGGAGACAGAGAACCATCCACTTCCCGGGAGACAGAGAACCATCCACTTCCCGGGAGACAGAGAACCATCCACTTCCCGGGAGAGAGAACCATCCACTTCCCGGGAGACAGAGAACCATCCACTTCCCGGGAGACAGAGAACCATCCACTTCCCGGGAGACAGAGAACCATCCACTTCCCGGGAGAGAGAACCATCCACTTCCCGGGAGACAGAGAACCATCCACTTCCCGGGAGACAGAGAACCATCCACTTCCCGGGAGACAGAGAACCATCCACTTCCCGGGAGACAGAGAACCATCCACTTCCCGGGAGAGAGAACCATCCACTTCCCGGGAGAGAGAACCATCCACTTCCCGGGAGACAGAGAACCATCCACTTCCCGGGAGACAGAGAACCATCCACTTCCCGGGAGAGAGAACCATCCACTTCCCGGGAGACAGAGAACCATCCACTTCCCGGGAGAGAGAACCATCCACTTCCCGGGAGACAGAGAGGCTTTTTCAACGATGACGTCCGACGGTGACTGAATAAATCACGCTAGTCTCCTAAACGTGTCACGCTAGTCTCCTAAACGTGTCACACTAGTCTCTTAAACGTGTCACGCTAGTCTCCTAAACGTGTCACGCTAGTCTCCTAAACGTGTCACGCTAGTCTCTTAAACGTGTCACGTTAGTCTCCTAAACGTGTCACGCTTGTCTCCAAAACGTGTCACGCTAGTCTCCTAAACGTGTCACGCTTGTCTGCTTCCACTGGGGAGACGGTTAACACGGCGGGCGCTAGGTCTCTAACCGCTAACCCTTCCCTGTGTGCTGTCATCCTGCTGGTGTTGTCATCCACCTCTCCTGCTGTCATCCTGCTGGTGTTGTCATCCACCTCTCCTGCTGTCATCCTGCTGGTCTTGTCATTCACCTCTCCTGCTGTCATCCTGCTGGTGTTGTCATTCACCTCTCCTGCTGTCATCCTGCTGGTGTTGTCATCCACCTCTCCTGCTGTCATCCTGCTGGTGTTGTCATTCACCTCTCCTGCTGTCATCCTGCTGGTGTTGTCATTCACCTCTCCTGCTGTCATCCTGCTGGTGTTGTCATCCACCTCTACTGCTGTCATCCTGCTGGTGTTGTCATCCACCTCTCCTGCTGTCATCCTGCTGGTGTTGTCATTCACCTCTCCTGCTGTCATCCTGCTGGTGTTGTCATCCACCTCTCCTGCTGTCATCCTGCTGGTGTTGTCATCCACCTCTCCTGCTGTCATCCTGCTGGTGTTGTCATCCACCTCTCCTGCTGTCATCCTGCTGGTGTTGTCATTCACCTCTCCTGCTGTCATCCTGCTGGTGTTGTCATTCACCTCTCCTGCTGTCATCCTGCTGGTGTTGTCATCCACCTCTCCTGCTGTCATCCTGCTGGTGTTGTCATCCACCTCTCCTGCTGTCATCCTGCTGGTGTTGTCATTCACCTCTCCTGCTGTCATCCTGCTGGTGTTGTCATTCACCTCTCCTGCTGTCATCCTGCTTGTGTTGTCATCCACCTCTACTGCTGTCATCCTGCTGGTGTTGTCATTCACCTCTCCTGCTGTCATCCTGCTGGTGTTGTCATTCACCTCTCCTGCTGTCATCCTGCTGGTGTTGTCATCCACCTCTCCTGCTGTCATCCTGCTGGTGTTGTCATCCACCTCTCCTGCTGTCATCCTGCTGGTGTTGTCATTCACCTCTCCTGCTGTCATCCTGCTGGTGTTGTCATTCACCTCTCCTGCTGTCATCCTGCTTGTGTTGTCATCCACCTCTACTGCTGTCATCCTGCTGGTGTTGTCATCCACCTCTCCTGCTGTCATCCTGCTGGTGTTGTCATTCACCTCTCCTGCTGTCATCCTGCTGGTGTTGTCATCCACCTCTCCTGCTGTCATCCTGCTGGTGTTGTCATCCACCTCTCCTGCTGTCATCCTGCTGGTGTTGTCATTCACCTCTCCTGCTGGTGTTGTCATTCACCTCTCCTGCTGTCATCCTGCTGGTGTTGTCATCCACCTCTCCTGCTGTCATCCTGCTGGTGTTGTCATCCACCTCTCCTGCTGTCATCCTGCTGGTGTTGTCATTCACCTCTCCTGCTGGTGTTGTCATTCACCTCTCCTGCTGTCATCCTGCTGGTGTTGTCATCCACCTCTCCTGCTGTCATCCTGCTGGTGTTGTCATCCACCTCTCCTGCTGTCATCCTGCTGGTGTTGTCATTCACCTCTCCTGCTGTCATCCTGCTGGTGTTGTCATTCACCTCTCCTGCTGTCATCCTGCTGGTGTTGTCATCCACCTCTCCTGCTGTCATACTGCTGGTGTTGTCATCCACCTCTCCTGCTGTCATCCTGCTGGTGTTGTCACCCACCTCTCCTGCTGTCATCCTGCTGGTATTGTCATTCAGCTGTCCTGCTGTCATCCTGCTGGTGTTGTCATCCACCTCTCCTGCTGTCATCCTGCTGGTGTTGTCATTCACCTCTCCTGCTGTCATCCTGCTGGTGTTGTCATTCACCTCTCCTGCTGTCATCCTGCTGGTGTTGTCATCCACCTCTCCTGCTGTCATCCTGCTGGTGTTGTCATTCAGCTCTCCTGCTGTCATCCTGTTGGTGTTGTCATTCACCTCTCCTGCTGTCATCCTGCTGGTGTTGTCATTCACCTCTCCTGCTGTCATCCTGCTGGTGTTGTCATCCACCTCTCCTGCTGTCATCCTGCTGGTGTTGTCATCCACCTCTCCTGCTGTCATCCTGCTGGTGTTGTCATTCACCTCTCCTGCTGTCATCCTGCTGGTGTTGTCATCCACCTCTCCTGCTGTCATCCTGCTGGTGTTGTCATCCACCTCTCCTGCTGTCATCCTGCTGGTGTTGTCATTCACCTCTCCTGCTGGTGTTGTCATTCACCTCTCCTGCTGTCATCCTGCTGGTGTTGTCATCCACCTCTCCTGCTGTCATCCTGCTGGTGTTGTCATCCACCTCTCCTGCTGTCATCCTGCTGGTGTTGTCATTCACCTCTCCTGCTGTCATCCTGCTGGTGTTGTCATTCACCTCTCCTGCTGTCATCCTGCTGGTGTTGTCATCCACCTCTCCTGCTGTCATACTGCTGGTGTTGTCATCCACCTCTCCTGCTGTCATCCTGCTGGTGTTGTCATCCACCTCTCCTGCTGTCATCCTGCTGGTATTGTCATTCAGCTGTCCTGCTGTCATCCTGCTGGTGTTGTCATCCACCTCTCCTGCTGTCATCCTGCTGGTGTTGTCATTCACCTCTCCTGCTGTCATCCTGCTGGTGTTGTCATTCACCTCTCCTGCTGTCATCCTGCTGGTGTTGTCATCCACCTCTCCTGCTGTCATCCTGCTGGTGTTGTCATTCAGCTCTCCTGCTGTCATCCTGTTGGTGTTGTCATTCACCTCTCCTGCTGTCATCCTGCTGGTGTTGTCATTCACCTCTCCTGCTGTCATCCTGCTGGTGTTGTCATCCACCTCTCCTGCTGTCATCCTGCTGGTGTTGTCATCCACCTCTCCTGCTGTCATCCTGCTGGTGTTGTCATTCACCTCTCCCGCTGTCTTCCTGCTGGTGTTGTCATTCACCTCTCCTGCTGTCATCCTGCTGGTGTTGTCATTCACCTCTCCTGCTGTCATCCTGGTTTTATGCAGCTCATGTTCTCTCATTACGGAGAAAGGCTCCAGTCTATTGGTTATTGTGCGCGTCGGTGTGGCTCAGGCACGTTGTGGGATGTTAGCGCCGCTTGGATGCTCACATACATAACTGCATGTATTACTGTCGCCGATGCCGAAACAATATTATGATGACTAATTGTCAGAGCTTCAGCCGTAACGACTTAGACGGCCCCCTCTTAAATGGGCTGTATTTTAACACCTCGGAATGTAAAGTGACGATAGTCAGTTTGGCTGGCTAAGTGTGTGTTTGTGTACGGTGTGTGTGTGCGTCCGTGTGTGTGTGTGCGTCCGTGTGTGTGTGCGTGTGTGTGTGTGTGTGTGTGTGTGTGTGTGTGTGTGTATGTGTGTTTAAGCATAGACATCTCCCATCTTCCCTCTGTAGTATCCCCAACAGATCCCATCATCTCCACATCTCCCTCACTACATTTATATCCTTTTGAATGGGCTGGCCACAGTCAAGGTTCTTCACTAGCTAGCCTTTCCCGCGGTTAGCCACTCACTAAATCCAGTCAGGTCCTTCAAACAGGAAGAGGCAATACACCTGAGGCAGCAGGGTTGGCATCGTGTGACGATAGGTAGTCCCTGTGGACACACTGCAGCTCACCAAGCCCTGCCAGTCTGATACACTTCAATGGTGCTATCTGGCCTGTTCCCCCCCCCCCCCCCCTCCCGCCACCAGCCCCTCTCTATCTCTCTCTCTCACTATCCTTCTCTCCCTCTTCTCTCTCTGTCTTGCTTCTGTTCCTCCATGCAGCTGGCTGAAACACTAGTCATACAGGAGCTGTCAGATATGGTAATGCACTTTGTCTCTCTCATGGCTTTACTGTCTCTCTCTCTCATGGCTTTACTGTCTCTCTCTCTCTTTCTTTGTTTATCCTCTTTTTAACCTCTGTTCTTGTTGTTGTGTGGTGTTGTACTCCTTTATCTTCTGGGTCTAGCCTGTCCTTTTAGTTATCCATCAACACACACACACACACACACACACACACACACACACACACACACACACATTACTTACTCCTTTTGTAAGCAAGCAGCGCTCATGATATTTGTATGAATCATTGATACTTTTCCAAGATCTAACCCCCTTTACTAGTAATCCCATCTGGAGGAGCCATGAAACATCTGAAGCAAAGTGAAAAAGAGATGCCATCAATTATTTACCTTTCTTCTAGATTTCAATATGTCTGCCGGTTTTTACTAGCAAGGAACATCTATTGATCCTAGATTTCTCCTTCTGTTTCTTGTCTTGAACTCTGTTTCTCACAGAGTCTCACACCGTCTGTCGTCCTCGGTCTCACACGTCTGTCGTCCTCGGTCTCACACCGTCTGCCGTCCTCAGTCTCACATTGTCTGTCGTCCTCGGTCTCACACTGTCTGTCGTCCTCGGTCTCACACCGTCTGCCGTCCTCAGTCTCACACTGTCTGTCTGCCGTCCTCAGTCTCACACTGTCTGTCTGCCGTCCTCAGTCTCACACTGTCTGCCGTCCTCAGTCTCACACTGTCTGTCGTCCTCAGTCTCACACTGTCTGTCGTCCTCGGTCTCACACTGTCTGTCGTCCTCAGTCTCACACTGTCTGCCATCCTCAGTCTCACACTGTCTGTCGTCCTCAGTCTCACACTGTCTGCCGTCCTCAGTCTCACACTGTCTGTCGTCCTCAGTCTCACACTGTCTGTCGTCCTCAGTCTCACACTGTCTGCCGTCCTCAGTCTCACACTGTCTGCCATCCTCAGTCTCAGTCCTAAATGGATTTGTCGAGTGGTTTTTGCTTTCAGCTTTTCCCCCTCCCATAGAAATCACCAACAGCAACCCACCAACCCTGAACCTTCAACACCTTTCAATCTGAATAGTTGGTCAGACCAACAAGCTCTGACCAATTCAATAGACTAGTGTGAATAGGTTTTTCTGAGGGAAAGAAAACTGCTGTTAAATATTGAGGTGCTAACTGTGTTTGTGTACAGGGAATTCCAGCCAAGACAGTGTACAGCTACGGAGGAGTTTGTGCTCCATGCATCAGAGGCCATATGTTGCCATTTCACACCAAGGGAGGGATTAAGTAAAAGAGAGCGAGAGGGAGAGTGTGTGAATGCATGCATGCATACATACTGTATTTACATGCGTGTGTGTGTATTTGTATTTACTGTATTTGTGGGTGTGTGTGTGTATTTACTGTATGTGTGGGTGTGTGTGTGTGTGTGTGTGTATGTGTGTGTGTATGTGTGTATTTACTGTATGTGTGGGTGTGTGTGTATTTATACATGTGTGTCTGTGCACGCATGCTTGCATACTGTGTGGTTCTGTGTGTGTTCATCAGATAGGGGTCATTCATTATATAAGAGGCTGAGGAGCTGACTGCCAGATGGGAGAGGTCGGACCGGCCGTGGTGACTGAATGAGGATGTGGTCTGGATTGCCTCTGCCCCGTGTCTGCTTACAGTGGCTGAGGTTTCACTGAGCTGTAAGGCCCATGCTTTATTCATACAGCTCGTACACGCCAGCCACTCGCAGAGAGGAAGGGCTAGCTTGCTGCTGTTGGCTGGTCGGTTCTTAGAGGCCCTCTGGGGAGTCTGGACCTGGGCTATAGACCTTGGACCTGACTGCTGATGAGGATAGAGAGAAGTGATGGAGGGAGGGAAGGGTTTGGATCCACGTGTCAGGGGTAGTAATTCACCTCTTTATTTAATTGGAGTTAGCTGAGACGGATAGTGTGAGAATGGACAGGGCATGTTTGCTTGTCGTAAGGGGGAGGGGTTTGACAGATGATTGACAGGTGAGGATGTTAATGCCTGGGAATCGATCTCTCTTCACAGAGGTCAGGTAATGTTGAGTGGTTGTGAAGAGCAGATAGTATAGGCTAACAAAGGTAACACTTTATTTGGATAGTCCATCTGTAGACGTGCTACAGACTATCAGTAACATTTCAACTAACTATCTACTAACCCTTACCCTAACCCTTATTCTAACCCTAGCTCTAAAGCCCTTACCCTAACCCTAACCCTTATTCTAACCCTAGCTCTAAAGCCCTTACCCTAACCCTAACCCTTATTCTAACCCTAACCTTAGCAAGCAGTTGCGTTATCAACAGACAGTTTATTGACAGTATGACCATCTGTAGAGCATCTAGAGATGAAACATCCAGACTATCCAAATAAAGTAAGTGTAACAGGCTGACTACACCGTGTGCGCGAGCGTTGCAAAATACATTTCAAAATCGATTTTATTCAATTATTGCACCCACTGTTCTCGCGCGCCAAACGATCGTCTGCGTTGCCAAGGGCTAAAATAGAAGTCAGTTCTATTTCTGACGCAGATCATGCTGTAAGTCCTGCCTCTCCCATCTCCGCATTGGTTTATAGAAGCAGGTACCCACGTGCCATCCCCTCATTGGTTATACCCACGTGGGTGACTGAAAGACGAACGAGGTTGGTGGCGGTAGCGCACCTAATTTATGAAAGATGCCAATTGCAATATAAAGTCAAGAGAAGAAAAAGCCTAGAAGGAGGAGAGATGACTAGAAATGATTCAGCTGACAATTTTATGTGTGGATGAATTGTCAAAGTAGAGGACCTTGTGCATTTCAGGTAAAATAACAACTCCCAGGACAAATTAGCTAGCAACAGCAAGCTAGCAAAATAGGACAAATAAGCTAGCAAGTGCAAGCTAGCATGCAAAATTACCATAAATGTTTGATGCTTTTCGACCTGTCCACAAATGAATGTAATTGGTTACATTTGTTTTGATATTTTAACCTGCGTGTCGTGAACGTGTTTGGTGTGGGGGGACAAAATACATTTATGCACGATGGCGCACGCGCGCAGCCGGTTTGGGTTCCGTGTTACATACATGCTAATAAAAGCTAACACTAGTCCACTAACACATACTAATGGAATGGTTTACGTAACATGCAAAAAAATTGATTTTAATTATATTGTGACAAGAAAAAGTATGTGAACCCTTTATGAATTACCTGGATTTCTGCATAAATTGGTCATAAAATTTGATCTGACCATCATCTAAGTCACAACAATAGACACACATGGTGTGCTTAAACTAATAACACACAAATTGTCTATATTGAATACATAATAAAAAAATTCACAGTGTAGGTTGGAAAACATATATGAATCCCTAGACTAATGACTTCTCCAAAAGCTAATTGAAGTCAGGAGTCAGCTAACCTGGAGTCCAATCAATGAGATGAGATTGGAGATGTTGGTTAGAGTTGCCCTGCCCTATACAAAACACTCACAAAATTTGAGTTTGCTACTCACAAGAAGCATTGCCTGATGTGATCCATGCCTCAAACAAAATAGATCTCAGAAGACCTAAGATTAAGAATTGTTGACCTGCATAAAACTGGAAATGGTTACAAAGTATCTCTAAAAGCCTTGATGTTCATCAGTCCAAGGTAAAATAAATTGTCTATAAATGGAGAAAGTTCAGCACTGTTGCTACTCTCCCTAGGACTGGCCATCCTGCAAAGATGACTGCAAGAGCACAGTGCAGAATGCTCAATGAGGTTAAGAAGAATCCTAGAGTGTCAGCTAAAGACTTCCAGAAATCTCTGGAACATGCTAACATCTCTGTTGACAAGTCTAAGATACGTAAAACACTAAACAAGAATGGTGTTCATGGGAGAACACCACGGAAGAAGCCACTGCTGTCTGAAGTTTGCAAAAGAGCACCTGGATGTTCCACAGCGCTACTGGCAAAATATTTTGTGGACAGATTAAACTAAAGTGGAGTTGTTTGCAAAGGAACACACAACACTATGTGTGGAGAAAAAAAGGCACAGCACACCAACATGAAAACCTCATCCCAACTGTGAAGTATGGTGGAGGGAGCATTATGGTTTGGGTCTGCTTTGCTGCCTCAGGGCCTGGACAGTTTGCAATCATCGACGGAAAAATGAATTCCCAAGTTTATCCAGACTTTTTACAGGAGAATGTAAGGCTATCTGTCTGCCAATTGAAGGTCAACAGAAGTTGGGTGATGCAACAGGACAACGACCCAAAACACAGAAGTAAATCAACAACAGAATGGCTTCAACAGAAGAAAATACACCTTCTGGTCTGGCCCAGTCAGAGTCCTGACCTCAACCCGATTGAGATGCAGTGGCATGACCTCAAGAGAGCAGTTCACACCAGACATCACAAGAATATTTCTGAACTGAAACAGTTTTGTAAAGAGGAATGTTCAAAAATTCCTCCTGACCGTTGTGCAGGTCTGAGCCGCAACTACAGAAAACATTTGGTTGAGGTTATTGCTTCCAAAGGAGGGTCAACCAGTTATTAAATCCAAGGGATCGAATACTTTTTCCACCCTGCACTGTGAATGTTTACACGTTGTGTTCAATAAAGACATGAAAATGTATAATTGTATAATAATAATAATGTATAATAATAATTGTATAATTGTTTAAGCACACTGTGTGTGTCTATTGTTGTGACTGAGATGAGGGTCAGATCTAATTTGATTACTAATTTATGCAGAAATCCAGGTCATTCCAAAGGGTTCACATACTTCTCCTTGCCACTGTAATCATTGTCATTCTAATTTCTCCTCGATACATCTTCAATACGTTTTAATTTAATCTAGATCCTGAACATACAAATGAAAACAGCCATTAATTAACCCAGTCCAATTGCAAAAAACTCTAGCCATATCAATCTCCCTCATCTGGAAAAGTAAGAATAAAGGGACAGAAAGGTCAAGAGGCATAACACTGAAATGACCCTTTATCCTCTAACAGTGTGGTCTGAAATGACTCCTCATCCTCTAACAGCGTGGTCTGAAATGGCTCTTCATCCTCTAACAGTGTGGTCTGAAATGACTCTTCATCCTCTAACAGGGTGGTCTGAAATGACTTTTCATCCTCTAACAGCGTGGTCTGAAATGACTCTTTATCCTCAAACAGTGTGGTCTGAAATGACTCTTCATCCTCTAACAGTGTGGTCTGAAATTACTCTTTATCGTCTAACAGCGTGGTCTGAAATGACTCTTTATCCTCTAACAGCGTGGTCTGAAATGACTCTTTATCCTCTCTAAGAGCGTGGTCTGAAATGACTCTTTATCCTCTAACAGCGTGGTCTGAAATGACTCTTTATCCTCTAACAGCGTGGTCTGAAATGACTCTTTATCCTCTCTAAGAGCGTGGTCTGAAATGACTCTTTATCCTCTCTAAGAGCGTGGTCTGAAATGACTCTTTCTCCTCTAACAGCGTAGTCTGAAATGACTCTTCATCCTCTAACAGCGTGGTCTGAAATTACTCTTTATCCTCTAACAGCGTGGTCTGAAATGACTCTTTATCCTCTAACAGCGTGGTCTGAAATTACTCTTTATCCTCTAACAGCGTGGTCTGAAATGACTCTTTATCCTCTCTAAGAGCACTACTGCTCTCCTATTCTAAACCTGGCTGCCCGACCTGGCCTATCACCTGTCTGTCAGAGCCCCAGGACAGCTAACAGAGCCAGTCGGAGCGGAGAGCGGGAGATAAGCCACATCCACACTGAGTATTAATCCTGCCCTGTTTTACATTGTCAAAGCCCTCGTGTTTGAACAGTGCTGTTGTCTTCCTGTGTTTGCTCATTTAGGAACAAACATTTGCCTGCCGCCGCAAACAAGCTCTCACAGGGAACGGAGGTTATTAATAGGATAATTAAGCAGACGGTAATGAGCTGGATTACGGCTAATTATGACAAGATTTGTTTTGGCATTTGTCTGAGCGAGGAGCCCAGTGAAGTGTTAAAGTCAACGTAGGAGTTCATTACGCCCATGTGTGTGCACCTGAGTGATCACAGGAGGAGGAGGGGGGGGGGGGGGGCAGTGTGTGAGCAGAGATAACAGGACGTGGATACTGGCAGGGGCATGGGTGACACCCTGGGGGGACAGTGCCAGGCCAGAGACCGAGGTCCTCGTGCCATCCAGCTCCAACCTGGGGCGCTGCCATTGTGTGAGGCTGCCAGTACTGCCACGCAGTTCTACCTTTTACATCTGTGCCCTGTTTGTCACATTCAATTACAGTTTGACTCATTGGACTGGACAAAGTGGACTGATTACCTACTACTGACTGCCAAGACACAGTAGCATTACTTGGTATGATGATTTACAATCAGGAGTGAGGTGAAGTATTGCCACTGCTTTACTGACTGTGCCAATGAGTTTGATAGGCTTTCTCTGAATGACACTCTGGATGATCAGATCATTGTAATGGATGTCCATTAATACCTCTGCTTTTCTTAAACCCTCTCAAATGGACCTCTGACCGTTAACCTCTTTGATAGATGGTAAACAGATTATACATCTGCCTTTATAAAGTGGAAGGACCTAATGTGTTGCTCCACTCTGGCTTCTATTTCCCTCTACATCAAGTGGCTGTGTTTTAATGGGATCCGTGTAAACAGCTAATTTGAAGGAGATTAAATTGAAATCATTTACCATCTGACGTGTTCGGCGCAATCTGGAGCGAGGAGGGTTGTGTCAGGAAGCGTTTCCGTCAAGTAAACAAACAGGCAGTCAGGGAATTATTGGAGCAGCTTTACTCTGCAGCTGCTCGCCCCCCACTGCGCTACCAAATAGATATTTCTCCGTTACTTGACACTGCAGCCAAAACTTTAACGGCAAAAAAAATCCCCCTAAATGGATTTGTCGAGTGGTTTTTGCTTTCAGCCCCCCCCCCCCCCCCCCCCCCCCCCCCCCCTCCCATAGAAATCATTGATATGGCATCTCGCAAAGAAGAAGACACTAACTACAGTAGATGAATGCAGTACAGGGCTAAATACATCTACTGTATATCTGCTACTGACGGGTTTCTCTGCCCTGAAATATGACCCGTGACATCACAGCGACGGCATGTCGTCAATCTCATTTATTAGGAGCTGAAAGTGTAATTCTGTAGGAGAAAAAATGCTTTAAGCTGAAATATGTGATGGTGGAAAATGTGCCAGCGCAGTAGGGAAGGAATCTTAATGCATTTGCAGTTAAATCCCAGACGACACACACATCCCCCATTAAAGCGCTCTGTTCGCTCCTGCAGCTCTCGATAAGACAGCTAAGTCTGGGATTTAAAGCTTTGGCTTATCGTCATCTTTGCACCGCGCGCTCTCTCCGCAAAGTGCAGTGAACATGGGCCAGAAATGTGCAGTATTTGGAAGGGTTGGAGGAAGAAGGGAGGTGGAGAAGGGAGGTGGAGAAGGGCAGATGAGAATAAATACATTAATCTGAAGCCCGTCTGTTCCAAAACAGGTGGATTTAAATCCAGCTCAATCAAAGACTGGTTTGCATGTAAAACCTGAGGTATTTACCAACAAATCCCACAGTGTGTGTGTGTGTGTGTGATTGTCTGTGACAATACACTAACAAACACACACACATGTTGTCATTCATGCGTTCTTGGACACACACAAACAGAACAGGAGCCGCGTTATATAACAGGACTTTTCATTTACTTAAAAAAGAAAAAGATGAGATTATGGAGAAAGCTCATTTCCTGCTAAACTTGGACTCCGGTTTCCCAAATAAAATTGCTTTTATTCTTCGCAACATGTGTTCCTGAAGATTAAGGGCTGTAATCTTACAAGGCTTAATAAGACTGTGTGTGTAGAGTTCAGGCTGAAACAGAACATGTGGAACGAGCCTCGCTCCGCTCTAACCGACGACTATAATCCTGTTTATTAAATTATAAAGAACCTTAAAGGATAAAGAATATTGAGCAGAGGATTTAAATGATTCAGGCTCTTTTTTCTTCCTTATTGCGAGTTATTTGATGGCACTGGATGATGTTCACGTATCACAGCGGCGAGGGACTGTGACAGAGTAGATGTTTTTACACAAATGGAGCTCTCTTCTAACACAAACATGCATTACGTTTGGGATCAGGCTGCACTTGATCAAATGCTTAGGAATTAAGGGTAAAGCATAGCGGGTGTCTGCTAGCAATCCTCTGAAGTGTCACTGATCCTGATGTTATAATGACTCTTACAGTGCAACATAAGAAGCGAAATAACTATGTGACATGATCCCCGTCGTACTCACCAATGATAGAGCATTTTAAAGAGATGTAAAAAAAAATAATAATTCAATGTCACTTCAGAAGGAGACATGTATTTTGGGGCTAAATGATGTTTTATGTAATAAATGATCACTAAAGGAGTAATAGATCAACATTAGTGGGAAATGATGGTTCATTGAAAATCCTCCCTCTCCCACAGCTACCTCATTATCATAATTCAACTATGCAAATCTAAACCTTATACTGAATGTGGAGAATATTAAAAATAGATTTTTTTTAGTTTTTGGTAGTATTAACATGTCTCTTTTCTTGATGTTTAGCATATCAGTCATGCCTGAGTGATGTACTACAAAGCAGAATCAATTAGTGAGACAACTAACTTGCCTGAATATTCAGATTTTTTTGTTGTTGCTTTATCTTGGGAAAGATAAACTTGAAATGGGCAAGTTCTAATTGACTCAACAACCAGAAACACATACAGTGCCTTTGCAAAGTATTCAGATCCCATGACTTTTTCCACATTTTGTTACGTTACAGCCTTATTCTAAATAAATAAAAATCCTCAGCATTATACACACAATACCGCATAATGACAAAGCAAAAACAGTTTTAAAAAAACAACATTTTTGCAACTCTATTAAAAAAAAGAAGATAAATACCCTATTAACATAAGTATTCAGACCCTTTGCTATGAGACTTGAAATTGAGCTCAGGTACATCCTGTATCCAGGGATAATCCTTGAGATGTTTCTACAACTTGATTGGAGTCCATCTGTGGTAAATTCAATTGATTGGACATGATTTAGAAAGAAACACACCTGTCTATATAAGGTTCCACAGTTGACACTGCATGTCAGAGCAAAAACCATGCCATGAGGTTGAAGGAATTGTCCTAAGAGCTCAGAGATAGGATTGTGTCGAGGCACTGATATGGGGAAGGGTACCAAACCATTTATGCAACATTGCAAGTCCCCTAGAACACAGTGGCCTCCATCATTCTTAAATGGAAGAAGTTTGGAACCACCAAGACAATTCCTAGTGTTCGGCCAAACTCAGGGAGGTGACCAAGAACCCAATGGTCACTCTGACAGAGCTCCAGAGTTCCTCTGTGGAGATGGGACAACCTTCCAGAAGGACAACCATCTCTAAAGCAATCCACCAATCAGGCCTTTATGGTAGAATGGCCAGACAGAAGCCACTCCTCAGTAAAAGGCATATGACAGCCCGCTGGGAGTTTGCCTAAAGGCAACTAAAGACTCTGACCATGAAAAACAATTCTCTGGTCTGATGAAACCAAGATTCAACTCTTTGGCCTGAATGCCAAGTGTCACGTCTGGAGGAAACCTGGCACCATCGCTACGGTGAAGCATGGTGGTAGCAGCATCATGCTGTGGGGATGTTTTTCAGTGGCAAGGGACTGGGAGACTAGTCTAGATCAAGGCTAAGATGAACGGAGCAAAGTACAGAAAGATCCTTGATGAAAACCTGCTCCAGAGCGCTCAGGACCGCAGACTGGGGCGAAGGATCACCTTCCAGGACAAAGGACCCTAAGCACACAGCCAAGACAACGCAGGACTGGCTTCGGGACAAGGCTCTGAATGTCCATGAGTGACCCAGCCAGAGCCCGGACTTAAACCCAATCTAACATCTCTGGAGAGACTTTAAAATAGCTCTGCAGCAAAGCTCCCCATCCAACCTGACAGAGCTTGAGAGGATCTGCAGAGAAGGATAGGAGAAACTCCCCAAATACAGGTGTGCCAAGCTTGTAGCATCATACCCAAGAAGAAACGAGGCTGTAATCGCTGCCAAAGGTGCTTCAACTAAGTACTGAGTAAAGGGTTTGAATACTTATATTTCAGGTTATTTTGCTAGGTCATTAAGGAGTATTACGTGTAGATTGATGACATAAAAAATGTAATAAATCATTTTTAGATTACGGCTGTAACCTACCAAAGTGTAGAAAAAGTCAAGGGGTCTGAATACTTTCCGAAGGCAATGTATCTAAGTTAAACTTTCTTAACGCACCAGAAATTCAATAGTTATTTCCGGTTGTTCATTAAAGTTAGCTTGCTAACTAATTGATCCTGCTTTGTAGTATACCCCTCTCTAGTCCGTTAGTCACACCCATCTGCATTAGCCCAACACAAACAACCAACACCTAGCAGTAGCATCTTTAGCATACCCTGAACAAGGTCTCTGGGACATCTTTTCACCCAAGGATCTCATGTGTGAACTAACTTCATCATGGGGTTGTTAAACTTGTCTCCCTAGCAGATAGTATGTAGTTTAAAAGTCTAAAACACAGATTTAAACAGATTAGCATTACTACGAGTTAGTGGTGTGGAGTTGTGAACTGCCGTGTCACCAAAAAGTTATACTGAGCTATTGGCTAAGAGGATTTGGCTAGCTAATCCACATCAAAAGACATACCATGTGAATTACATCCTGACACAGATTATTTTAGCCCGGATTAGGACTCCGACTGGGGGGGCTGAATCTTGTAATGTCTTGCCTAAGGCGAGGTTGAATATGCACACAAAAACATAATATGAAATCAGTCAACCTTGTTAATTTAATCTGTTGGCATGTTTGTGCCCCTGTGGTATAACCTATATTGGAAGCATCTTTTCCTATAGAAAGACCTGAGGGACGTATCATATTTTACATCAACAGTACACACTATGATTAACAAGAGCAGACAGCCTGTTCAAAACAGAGAGAGGCAGCCAGAGAGATACACAACTCCCCCGTACACACAACAACCACCAGCACTCCCAAACACAGAGTCAGCATTAGGGTGCTGCTATTCCCTTTCAGAGTCTGTCCCCCTCTAGTCCTCAGCTTTGCTTTTATGTTTTCACCGTCAAGACAAGTGTGCCTCTGAGGCAGCAGCTGCTACCAGTAAGAGTTGTAATACCCAGCTTTGTGTTGAGATGTCAGAGCATGGTGCTGTCTGTCCTATTGGTATGGGAGGGGGGGCACTAGCCTACATTTTTAAAGAGTTTTTCTCCCTGCATGTTCTAAACAAACTGGTCTGTATGTGTCCCTGGCCCAGAAAGGCTTCAAAGAGCTGGGGTCTTCAGGGAGTAACAGCAGGATGGAGACCAGCAGTAGTTATTTAGCCCTGCATTTCAGACCAGCGCTAGGCGGGCTGCTTGTAGAGTCTGCACGTGTTCCTGTCTATACTGTATGGAATACAAAATGAATGGAGTGTCTCTGTTCAGAATACAAAGCAGTTGCCATGTCTTTCTCCTAATGTTTCGTGGACTGTGATATTCGTACAGGCATCAACTCCTGACTACTATGGGAATGAAAGCAGAATGCTGTATAGAGGGTTTCAGGCCATTTTGGATATCCACAGCACTACATGGTAATGTAGTGTAATCAGCATCTTCTACCCTGCATACTGTACAGATGTAGGATCATAATCTGACCCGTATTGTCCTAGATAATCCGGCAGCAACAGGACTAGAACGTTTAGTCCAAAACGTTGCATGATTGGTGGTTACGCTATCAGTTGGCCAAAAGTAGGCAACATGAAAAGTGTGGTACATTTAACGACACCTGCGAAGGTAAAAAAAAACACGCCCTGTTAAGAACTCTTTTTATTTTTTAAAAATATTTTATTATATATATTGACTTTCAATGTTAGTGCAGGTTTTCAGTGAATTTATGTAAATCGTGGAGCTCATCTGTATTTCCTGCGGCGCAGAAAAATTCTCAGCAAACAAATGAAGACCCTACACCGGCGTAGGTATCTAAACCTTAGAAGCGCTATATATTATATTATATACTGTATGTATATCTCGGTATTGGCATAAACATACACACCTACTTCCAACTCACAACAACCCCCATGTTCACCCAGTAGGAGCATATCAATGTCCTATTTCCATTGTAACCCACATCCATCTTGGAGGAGAGCGACTGCGTGCGGAGATGTTCAGTGCTGACTGAGCATGGGAGACAAAAGGACAGGTAATCCTCCAGGATGATTCACTCACTCGTTCTTTTCCTCCTTCTCTAGCTCCCTGGAAAAACACAAGAGAGGGAGACTTGGAAGAGAGAACATCAAAGAGAAGAACAAGTGGCCCGGGATTTTGTGTGCGTTTTATAGACAGACTGTTTTATATAGGAGCGAGAAAGAGAGAGCTGATTAACGAGAGCGAGAGAGAGAAACAGAGAGATTGTGTTTGAGAGAGAAAGAGAGAGAGGAGAGAGAGAGAGAGAGAGAGGAGAGAGAAAGAGAGAGAGGAGAGAGAGAGAGAGGAGAGAGAAAGAGAGGAGAGAGAGAGAGAGCTAAGAGAGAAGAGAGAGAGAGTGAGAAGAGAGAGAGAAGATAGGAGAGAGAGAGAGATAGAGCAAGGAGATAGAGAGAGAGAGGAGAGAGAGAAAGAGAGGAGAGAGAGATAGAGCAAGGAGATAGAGAGAGAGGAGAAAGAAAGAGAGGAGAGAGAGAGGAGAGAGAGAAAGAGAGGAGAGAGAGCAAAGAGAGAGAGCGAGGAGATATATATATATATGAGAGAGAGAAATAAAGAGAGAAGGAACAGGCCAGATACAGTAGCACCATTGAAGTGTATCAGACTGGCAGGGCTCGGTGAGCTGCAGTGGGTCCACAGGAACTACCAATCATCACACGGTTCCAACCCTGCTGCCTCAGGTGTACTGCCTCTTCCTGTTTGAAGGAGCTGGCTGGGTTTAGTGAGTGGCTGACCGCGGGAGGCTACCTAGCATTAGCGATGAGCCTTGACAGTGGCAAGCCTAGGTAAATGACTGACATGTGGTGTGGGAGCTGTGGAGATGATAGGGTCTGTTGGAAAACGCACACATTTAAATACATACATGCACACATACCGCGCACAAACAGACACCCGTTTGTACAAGTAATCAAGTTGAAATCAGGATAAAAATAAATAATTATGCATGATAAATCCCACAGCCCCCCCACCTCCCTGAAGGAGAAAAAAATGTATATCACCCTACCATACTTTTTTTTCGCTAGCCCCCTTTGCCTTTACATTACTCACACGGACTTTGGGGATAGCTGATTTATTGAGGAAAGGTTTACTTACTGTGACTGTGAGCTGTGGTTATCGTACGTAGCTATCTGAAGATGAATCCTGTAAGTCACTCAGGATAAGAGTGTAGACCTGCTAAATGACTAGAACGTTGTTTTTAATTACACATGCATGTGCACACACCCGCATCTGAACACACGCCAACCCACCTACCCCCACACACACAGAGACACACACAGACACACACTCCCACCTCGGTACAAAGCAGGCTGGTGAGTGACAGTTCAATTCTTCCTTGAGGAGTTTGGCAAACTACTCTGCACACTGTGCTGTCAAACTCCATTAAACATGGGCTCAGGAAGAGAGGCACAAAAAAAGGGGATTTGAAGAAAAGTATGATTTGTGACCAGAGTGGTGTCGTGATAAATGAGTTTCAAATTGCACTTGATCTTTTAGGCAGGTTAGCGTTTTTCATCATGAATGTTGTTCTGGAGGCGGCTCTGCAGAGTGGTCACTAGCTGACAGACACAGTCATAAAATCTGATTTCAAACTTAACCCTAAACCTAACCTTAATCACACTGCTAACCAGCATGCCTAACCCTTACCTTAAAAAGCAGAGAGGGGGTTTTCCTCAGGTTAGAAGCTGAGGGGTTTGAGGCAGAGAGGTGGTTTTTTTCAGGATAGAAGCTGAGTGGTGTGAGGCAGAGAGGTGGTTTTCCTCAGGTTAGAAGATGAGTGGTTTGAGGCAGAGAGGGGGTTTTCCTCAGGCTAGAAGCTGAGTGGTTTGAGGCAGAGAGGGGGTTTTCCTCAGGTTAGAAGATGAGTGGTTTGAGGCAGAGAGGTGGTTTTCCTCAGGCTAGAAGATGAGTGGTTTGAGGCAGAGAGGTGGTTTTCCTCAGGTTAGAAGATGAGTGGTTTGAGGCAGAGAGGTGGTTTTCCTCAGGTTAGAAGATGAGTGGTTTGAGGCAGAGAGGGGGTTTTCCTCAGGTTAGAAGATGAGTGGTTTGAGGCAGAGAGGTGGTTTTCTTCAGGTTAGAAGCTGAGTGGTTTGAGGCAGAGATGTGTTTTTTTTCAGGCTAGAAGCTGAGTGGTTTGAGGTGTGCTACTGCCATACCTCTCGTTGAGGTGATCCCTAGACACGATGCAGTCTAACACCTTGCCATCTCACCCCCAACACACTTACACACACAAACACACACATTGCGTTGAGAGACTGCCAGACACTCTGACACATGCGCACGGACACATACGCACCCACAACCAGAAACACACCTTTAATTGCTTTGCAGTGGGTGTTCCAGTGAGGTCTGTCAAGGCGTCAGACAGGTGTTGTAGCACAGGGATCAAAGCTTCAGACAACCAGGGAATTACCACCAGGCTGCTCACACACACACACACATACATACACACACCTACACACCTACACACACACCGGACCAACCAGCCTAAGCTCCTGAGAAGCCTCTGTCAATAGAAGATAAAGAACTCTCTCACCTCTGTGTGTGTGTGTGTGTGTGTGTGTGTGTGTGTGTGTGTGTGTGTGTGTGTGTGTGTGTGTGTGTGTGTGTGTGTGTGTAGGTGTCTGTGTAGGTGTGTGTGTGTGTGTGTGTGTGTGTGTAGGTGTAGGTGTAGGTGTGCGTGCGTGTGTGTGTGAGAGAGAGCGTAAAGGAGAGAGAGCAAAAGAAAGAGCTAGAGTAAACTTCTCCTCCACCTGTCCACACACCACACATCTATTCAAATCCAGCCAACTCCTCTCTTGTGGGGGAGAAAACCCCATGTCTGGCAATAGAACAGCAAATGTCTGGGTGGTGTACTGTACAAACAATCTGTTGTTCATCTCCGGCTTCCTAGTTTAAACGGTCTCTTGGAGCTTTGCATCCCAATACCATTCTCCCTCCCCACTCCTCCTCTCCTCTCCTCTCCTCTCCTCTCCTCTCCTCTCCTCTCCTCTCCCCTCCGCTCCCCTCCTCCTCCTCTCTCTCCTCTCCTCTCCTCTCCTCTCCTCTCCTCTCCTCTCCTCTCCCCTCCCCTCTCCTCCTTCTCCCTCTCCCTGCTGGACACTCTTGGCCCGCATCCCAAGAGGAAGTCGGTAAGATGTAAATATGTTCTTCCACAGATGGAACAGTAGTAGGAACAAGGACCGTCTAAGTGCTCTTATGGGCCTAGGTTGTGTTCTGACTCCCACGGCTCCCCAAGTTCTGCTACCCCAGCTGGTTTTCTATTGTGTTTCTGGGATCTTCACGATCCTCTGACGGAGAATGGAAGCTTGGCGCTGAATGATATACTCAACTCAACCTCCAAAGCAAATGGCGATATTTACAGCGGCTGCAGGCAGAAAATTATAGAGTGCAGTGGACGGCTCATAATAATGGCTTGAACGGAGAAAATGGCACTTCATATACCATTCGACTTATGCCACTCCAGCCATTACCACGAGCCAGTCCTCCCCAATTAAGGTTTAGAACCAGGAACAGATATACCCCTTGGTTCACAACAGACCTGACTGCCATTGACCAGCACAAAAACATCCTGTGGCGTTTTGCATTAGCATCAAATAGCCCCTGTGATATACAACTTTTCAGGGAAGTTAGGAACCAATATACACAGGCAGTTAGGAAAGCAAAGGCTAGCTATTTCAAACAGAAATTTGCATCCTGTAGCACAAACTCTAAAACGTTTCAATAAGCATTTTTCTACAGCTGGCCATGCTTTCCACCTGGCTAACCCTACCCCGGTCAACAGCCCTGCACCCCCCACAGCAACTTGCCCAAGCCTCCCCCATTTCTCTTTCACCCAAATCCAGATATCTGATGTTCTGAAAGAGCTGCAAAATCTGGAGCCCTACAAATCAGCCGGGCTAGACAATCTCAACCCTCTCTTTTTAAAATTATCCACCGAAATTGTTGCAACCCCTATTACTAGCCTGTTCAACCTCTCTTTTGTGTCGTCTGAGATGCCCAAAGATTGGAAAGCTGCCGCGGTCATCCCCCTCTTCAAAGGGGGAGACAGTCTAGACGCAAACTGCTACAGACCTTTGAAAGCCAAGTTAACAAACCGATCACCGACCATTTCAAATCCCACCGTACCTTCTCCGCTATGCAATCTGGTTTCCGAGCTGGTCATGGGTGCACCTCAGCAACGCTCAAGGTCCTAAACGATATCAGAACCGCCATCGATAAGAGACATTACTGTGCAGCTGTATTCATCAATCTGGCCAAGGCCTTCGACTCTGTCAATCACCACATTCTTATCGGCAGACTCAACAGCCTTGGTTTCTCAAATGACTGCCTCACCTGGTTCACCAACTACTTCTCTGATAGAGTTCAGTGTGTCAAATCGGAGGGCATGTTGTCCGGACCTCTGACAGTCTCTATGGGTGTGCCACAGGATTCAATTCTCTGGCCGACTCTTTTTTCTGTATACATCAATGATGTTGCTCTTGCTGCTGTTGAGTCTCTGATCCACCTCTACGCAGACAACACCATTTTGTATACCTCTGGCCCTTCGTTGGACCCTGTGTTAACTAACCTCCAGACAAGCTTCAATGCCATACAAGTCTCCTTCCATGGCCTCCAACTGCTCTTAAATGCGAGTAAAACTAAATGCATGCTCTTCAACCGATCACTGCCCACACCTGCTCGCCCGTCCAGCATCACTACTCTGGACTGTTCTCACTTGGAATGTGTGGACAACTACAAATACCTGGGTGTCTGGTTAGACTGTAAACTCTCCTTCCAAACTCACATTAAGCATCTCAGATCCAAAACTAAATCTAGAATCGGTTTCCTATATCGCAACAAAGCATCCTTCACTCATGCTGCCAAACATTCCTTCATAAAACTGACTATCCTACCGACTATCCTCGACTTCGGAGATGTCATCTACAAAATAGCCTCCAACACTCTACTCAGCAAATTGGATGCAGTCTATCACAGTGCCATCCGTTTTGTCACCAAGGCCCCATATACCACCCACCACTGCAACCTGTATGCTCTCGTTGGCTGGCCATCGCTTCATATTCGTCGACAAACCCACTGGCTCCAGGACATCTATGTCTTTGCTAGGTAAAGCCCTGCCTTATCTCAGCTCCCTGTTCACCAAAGCAGCACCCACCCGTAGCACTACGAGTGGGTGCTGCAATGGTGACCAGTGAGTTGAGATAAGGCGGGGCTTTACCTAGCAGAGACTTGGTCAGGTCGCAGTTGTAAACGAGAACTTGTTCTCAACTAGCCTACCTGGTTAAATAAAGGTGAAATAAATACAAATAAATAAAATAAGGTGCCACCAACCTCCTGTGATGGAGTGTGTTGCCCTTTTATTTAGAGATTATTGGGTCTGTATATACAGCTCATGGGGTCTTGGTAAATATCATGTCTATCGTCCTCACAGTAACAGGTACAGCACTAGTTAAGTTGGGAGGCACAGAGAGAAAAGAAGACAGAGGGAGAGATAAAGAGATGAAAAGGAGAGAGGGAGAGAGAGTGACATTGGATCCTGATTAGATGTATTGTGTTGGAGTCATTCACTACCTGATGATTCCGTTATGACGTTGGTGATGTTGTTTGATCTGTGGGATCTAGAATGCAAACTGAAAAGGTGCTGGTCTGTCTCATTTGCATAGATAGCAGATGACAGATGGTTCCGAAGAGAGTGGTGCGTAAACGGTTACTAAACACCCTGGGAGATATCTGACACAGACATCTGTTATAGACACACACACTTCCTTCTCTTCTCTTCTCTTCTCTCACACACACACACACACACACACTCCGACAGACTGCCCCCCCCAGCCCCCACACACACCTTCCCCACCCCTCACGTCCAATCTCTCCCCTCTGGTTTCCATGGCTGCCGCCTGCTCCCACCGGGACACATCAATCATCTGTAAATTAGCCCCGTTCTCATGAGACGGGAGACCATAATGACATCATCACCCCCACTGCTACCACACAGAGACATTATCTCCATTGGTAGGAGCTGTGTTGTTAGGGGTATGAGAAAGGGAGATGTCATCCTCCTTAGATACATTGTCTAAATGTTGCACAAAGGTTGTCTGAAGGTTGTTAAAAGTGCATAGTCACTTCAGCATGCCTTTATCTACCTCAAATAACTTGTATCCCTGCACATTGATCTGGTACTGGTACTCCTTGTATATGGCTCCACATTGATCTGGTACTGGTACTCCCTGAATATAGCTCCACATTAATCTGGTACTGGTACTCCCTGTATATAGCTCCATATTGATCTGGTACTGGTACTCCCTGTATATAGCTCCACATTGATCTGGTACTGGTACTCCTTGTATATGGCTCCACATTAATCTGGTACTGGTACTCCCTGTATATAGCTCCATATTGATCTGGTACTGGTACTCCCTGTATATAGCTCCATATTGATCTGGTACTGGTACTCCCTGTATATAGCTCCACATTGATCTGGTACTGGTACTCCCTGTATATAGCTCCACATTGATCTGGTACTGGTACTCCTTGTATATGGCTCCACATTAATCTGGTACTGGTACTCCCTGTATATAGCTCCACATTGACCTGGTACTGGTAATTCCTGTATATAGACTCACATTGATCTGGTACTGGTACTCCCTGTATATAGCTCCACATTGATCTGGTACTGGTACTCCTTGTATATGGCTCCACATTGATCTGGTACTGGTACTCCCTGTATATAGCTCCACATTGATCTGGTACTGGTACTCCCTGTATATGGCTCCACATTGATCTGGTACTGGTACTCCCTGTATATGGCTCCACATTGATCTGGTACTGGTACTCCCTGTATATGGCTCCACATTGATCTGGTACTGGTACTCCCTGTATATGGCTCCACATTGATCTGGTACTGGTACTCCCTGTATATGGCTCCACATTGATCTGGTACTGGTACTCCCTGTATATAGCTCCACATTGATCTGGTACTGGTACTCCCTGTATATGGCTCCACATTGATCTGGTACTGGTACTCCCTGTATATGGCTCCACATTGATCTGGTACTGGTACTCCCTGTATACAGCTCCACATTGATCTGGTACTGGTACTTCCTGTATATACCTCCACATTGATCTGGTACTGGTACTCCCTGTATATGGCTCCACATTGATCTGGTACTGGTACTCCCTGTATATAGCTCCACATTGATCTGGTACTGGTACTTCCTGTATATACCTCCACATTGATCTGGTACTGGTACTCCCTGTATATGGCTCCACATTGATCTGGTACTGGTACTCCTTGTATATGGCTCCACATTGATCTGGTACTGGTACTCCCTGTATATGGCTCCACATTGATCTGGTACTGGTACTTCCTGTATATAGCCTCACATTGATCTGATACTGGTACTCCCTGTATATGGCTCCACATTGATCTGGTACTGGTACTTCCTGTATATGGCTCAACATTGATCTGGTACTGGTAATTCCTGTATATGGCTCCACATTGATCTGGTACTGGTACTTCCTGTATATGGCTCAACATTGATCTGGTACTGGTACTTCCTGTATATAGCTCCACATTGATCTGATACTGGTACTCCCTGTATATGGCTCCACATTGATCTGGTACTGGTACTTCCTGTATATGGCTCAACATTGATCTGGTACTGGTAATTCCTGTATATGGCTCCACATTGATCTGGTACTGGTACTTCATGTATATAGCTCCACATTGATCTGGTACTGGTACTTCCTGTATATAGTTCCACATTGATCTAGTACTTCCTGTATATGGCTCAACATTGATCTGGTACTGGTACTTCATGTATATAGCTCCACATTGATCTGATACTGGTACTTCATGTATATAGCCTCACATTGATCTGGTACTGGTACTTCCTGTATATGGCTCCACATTGATCTGGTACTGGTACTTCATGTATATAGCCTCACATTGATCTGGTACTGGTACTTCCTGTATATGGCTCCACATTGATCTGGTACTGGTACTCACTGTATATGGCTCCACATTGATCTGGTACTGGTCCTTCCTGTATATGGCTTCACATTGATCTGGTACTGGTACTCCCTGTATATAGCTCCACATTGATCTGGTACTGGTACTTCCTGTATATAGCTGCACATTGATCTGGTACTGGTACTTCCTGTATGTAGCTCCATATTGATCTGGTACTGGTACTTCCTGTATATAGTTCCACATTGGTCTGGTACAGGTACTTCCTGTATATAGCTCCACATTGATCGGGTACTGGTACTCCCTGTATATACTGTAGCTCCAGTCTTGTGTATTTCATTCCTGTTGTGTCACTATTTTTATTGCGTCGTTGGGAAGGGCTCGTTAGTAAGCATTTCATGGTAAAGTCTACACCTGTTGCATTAATTACATGTTATTGGTGTTCCCGTAAGGCCTTTGAATATGTGATTGGTGTGAGACCATAAAAGTGTTGCTTTTGTGGTTTGGGTGCAGCAGACATTGGGACGGTGACATCACTGTAAGAGACAAGGCTACTACTAGCAAGGGATAGCTAACCCCGCCTACACTAGGGTCCATAGGGCTAGCTAGCCTCATCTACACTAGGGTCTATATGGCTAACTAGCCCCATCTACACTAGGGTCTATACGGCTAGCTAGCCCCATCTACACTAGGGTCTATACGGCTAGCTAGCCCCATCTACACTAGGGTCTATACGGCTAGCTAGCCCCATCTACACTGGGGTCTATATGGCTAGCTAGCCCCATCTACACTGGGGTCTATATGGCTAGCTAGCCCCATCTACACTGGGGTCTATATGGCTAGCTAGCCCCAATTACACTAGGGTCTATATGGCTAGCTAGCCCCATCTACACTAGGGTCTATATGGCTAACTAGCCCCATCTACACTAGGGTCTATATGGCTAGCTAGCCCCATCTACACTGGGGTCTATATGGCTAGCTAGCCCCATCTACACTAGGGTCCATAGAAGGGTCCATAGAATATCATAGGAGGTGTAGATAGAGGTGGAGGTAGGTTAAGGGTACTGGGGTGAAAAGGTTACAGTATGATAGGTGATGGTAGACTAGACAGGGTAGGGCCGTCCATCTCCTAACACAACTCCAATCAGGCCTGGAAATCACAAAGCACATTAGCTGAATGGGGTCATAATGGGGTCATAATGGTGTCATGAGAGGTAGATACGCATAATCACTCATGACTTACACATACACAGGAATGCTGCCATGAATCCATCCATACAAATGTGCACACACATAAACAGATGTACACACATGAATGCACGCAAATACACACACACCCGCGTAACCACGTGCACATACACAGACATGCATACAGTATGCAATAAACACACATACATGCACACACCAATTCCAGTGACTGTTCAGTGGTGAATGGATGACCTTTCACCTCTAACCATCCAATTCCCCCCACTCAAAGAAACTGTCCCAGTTCCAGCAAGGCCCTTTCCCATCCCACATCTGTCTGTCACCATGCTCCTCTTTCCTGCACTAAAACCCTGAGCTGGAGCCACTCCACCAGACAGACGGTCTTACTGGCAGATTATCAGGCCAGTCTAGGCTGGGGACGTTTGAAAGGGCATTTCAGTCTGCTCATCAGGTCCAGAGTATCATCCGGGATTGGTGAGTACTAAACTCTGGGTATTAGTGCAGGACTGGGCTCTAAATACAGGCTGCTAGTCTCGCTAGCGCTACCTATTGAATGCTGTAGTAAACTGTAGTACATATATACTGTAGAGTACTATATTTTATCAAAATGACTAAACAATTTTGATAAACGTGTCTGCAACGAATTCCTAAGCATATTTCAGTCCAATTGAATTTCCTCTGGACATTTCCCTCTCTGACAAGGCTGTGGTGGACAAGGCCGCTGGTGTTACACTACATTTGGTTCCACCTTGATTCGTTTAATTACAGGACCCTGCAGACGGTCCAGAGAGGTGCCATCTGTGGGGAGGCTAGGGAAGCAGAGCTGCTCTCTGGAGGGGGGGGGGGGGGACAGAACCAGGGATTTGGCCAGTTCTCTGGTTCTCTTTTTCATCACAAAGTCTTTGTTTATGTAGAAACAGTGGTGAGCCCTTTACCCCCAGATTACACCCTACTGGGTGGATAGAGAGAGCTGGCCAGAACCAGGCTGGGAATGGGCCTGGGGCCAGCTAGACTATACTCAGGTCAGAGAGGGGAGGAATGAGAGGAGGGAGAGGGGAGGAAGGGAAAGAGGAGAGAGAGAGAGAGAGTGAGAGTGAGAGTGAGAGGAGAGAGAGAGGACTATAGTTTGACCTATAGGTGCAGGCCCAGTCCCTCCAGACAAAAGGCTTGAATTAATGGGTCAGTGTTGTTATTGCTGGTTTGACACTGACTAGGTCTAACTCTAAAATGCAGGCCCGGTATGAATGTAATTCATTGATGAAAATAATTTAATCATCACACACACATTGCTATTCATTATGTGGAAAGCATTGTGTACACACAAACACACACACTCTCTCCCATCCAAAACTTCAGTCTGGGACTGTGGTTGCAGACGTTAATCCGAATCCATCTCATAACTGACATTTTCAATTACATCACAAACAAACTAATTGATGGCCCATAGATTTCCCGACCAATAGCTCCACTAAAAAGAGTAGTCTGTCTCGGTGGAACGCCTGCCAGGGAGAAGAACACTAGATCAGACACGTCAAGGTCGGGATTTGGTTAATGAGGAATGCCTGGCTGCATAATTGAATGGGCTGAGGGCTATTGACTGCTGGAGCAAATGGGCTTAAAGAGCAGCCCATCATTTTGAAAAATCCTCCCCCGGTACATAATCACACGCCGCTGCCACCGCTGTGCTTTCTGGGTAATTTATACATAGGCGTCTGATACCCTTCACTTTCCAATGCAGTGCGCTAATCTAAAGCGTCAATGGAGAGGGGGCTATCTGTGTGCGCGTGCGTGCGTGTGAGCCTTTCAAACCTGCAGCCATGCATGTGTGTGTGTGTGTGTGTGTGAGAGAGAGAGAGCCTTTTAAACCTGCAGCCATGCGTGTGTGTGTGTGTGTGTGTGTGAGCCTTTCAAACCTGCAGCCATGCGTGTGTGCGTGTGTGTGTGTGTGCGTGCGTGTGTGTGTGTGTGTGCGTGGTGTGTGTGTGTGTGTGTGTGTGTGTGTGTGTGTGCGGTGTGTGTGTGTGTGTGCGGTGTGTGCGTGTGCGTGTGCGTGTGTGTGAGAGAGAGAGAGCCTTTTAAACCTGCAGCCATGTGTGAAAAGGATTTCTCTGGGTGAGATGATGACTCCACTCCTCCATATGCATTGAAATCAAACATTTCCCCCAAACCTGCTTTTACACAGCGGTCATGGCTTCACGCTATACAGACGTTTCTTCAAGAAAACGCTTTCTTCGTGTCTGAATGTACCCAGGAATACCGTTTCTCTGTCTGTTTTATCTGTTTGCCTGGAGCAGCTCGACAGACCTGACACAAGACTAACATGTCTGTGTTCATTTCACACATTACGCTGTCTTATCTAAGGCACGGCTTCTCCAGTTGTTTTCATATAGCTGCACAGAGCGAGAGAGGGGATAAGACGGTCGACCAAGGGTGGTGTTCCTTAGATTCCTCTACTGATGTCACTGTCTCATTTCAGCATCAAGGTGTGGGGGGGGGGGGGTGTAAATGGAACATAATTCCCTTTTTTCTGCACTTTTCTCTCCACCCGTATTCTGACCTTGAATTTAAGCACGTTTGGGGGCGGAGATTGAATAAATTAAAGTGTGGCGGAGGTGTGTCTACAGATACGCCCTATTCTGACCTTGACTTAATTCCCTCATAATTCCAGCACTTTTACTCTCCAGGACACTATGAATAAGGTCTAGCGAACCTGCCTGTTCCAAGTGGGGGAAAGCAACTACTTCATTTATTTCTATAGACATAACACCATTCTGCACTGTAATTTACAACTTGATAAGAGCGATTGATAAGAGCTGGGTAAATGAGTCATCTGTATGGATAAGGGAATTGTAAATATAAATGACAATTGTTTTATTTTACATTATAATCGCTGGAGACAAATGTGAAACCAGTCATATGGCCGCAAACTGAAGCATATCAACATATCAACTTTCCCACAGTAAAGTTCATGAAATGCTATGCCATTATGCAGTATTTAAATTGCACGGCCTTTTAACCTGCAGGGATGGGCACTCTCGAATGTCTTAATTATAGGCCACCCCGACTTTCTCTAATTCCTATCATGTTAAATATTAGTCACTATCAGTATCGACCGTCAGTAGCCCTAGTAACCACACATATTAGTTCCCTTCACTTGGTATAGCCTACATTATCATTCCATTTAAATACATTGTTTGCTTACCTTCATTTGCTTCCTCTGTAAACACCGTCACGGCCATGTGGTTGTTGCTGAGGATCATTAGTAACAGTTGATAATATATACTTTTTAATTACAGGAAGACTAATTAAATCATTATGGAGCTGAACGCAGACCAAGCTTTAACAGTTTGAACCAATACTTGGCCATGTCATCACACAGTTCCATGGTTAGTGGAGGCAATAGATGAGAGTACTGGTGTACTATTGTACACTGTTTTCCCTGTTATAAACCAGTGGCGATTTTAACATTTAAATCTTGGTGGGGCAAACTCCCCCCAACATTTTTTGTTATTGATGCATGCCAGCAAATTCACTACACAATACAACACTCAACAATACATGAATTGCACTGTAATGGTGACAAACAGTGGCCACAAGCTGTTAGGCCTACATGAAGCTGTATCCAGCAGCATACAAGACATTTTTGGACTCATCCTGTTATGTCGTGTTCAATTTAACAGGAAGGTGGCGCAGGGGGCCTTCATGGGCAAATTTTGTCATCAAACTTTGTCATCAAAGTCTGTCATTCTCTGGATTTATGGTGCTTTCAAGACAACTGGGAACTCAGAACAAAAGAAGGTTGAATCGTGACGTTAGTGATCTTCAGGTCGGAGCTCTAGAAAGAGGACCGAGTTCCCAAATTGTTATTCTGAGTTGGATGATTGTTCAAAGTGTATTTTCCCAGTTGGAGCTTGTTTTTTTCAGAGTTCACAGTTGTCTTGAACTCACTGAAGTCTGAGATTTCCCAGTTCCGAGTTTCCAGTTGTTTTGAAAGCGACAGAAGTCATGCTGGATTGACAGCATGGCCAATGTTGAATGTTTATCCTTTTAAGCTTGGAAAAGAGACCCTTAAACCCAGACTTGGACCACACATCCACTCCACTAAATAGCAGGCTAGTGATTGCTTTGCAATGTTTGCAGTTAGTCACTGATTCCTTCTTAACCACTCATTTGCAATTTACAACTTGTTGTGTAATGTTTATTTCCAATGGCCGATGAGCACCGATGTGATTAATCTATAATTTCTCTTCATGACAAGGATTTGCCAGTAGATTGTCGACTTGATTCATGATGATGACTGCTGGCTTGCTAGCTAAGATTATGAAAGTATGATGTTGGCATTATCAGTCCAATCAAAACTACTGTAGATATATCGTGATTTGACGTCATTTTATCTGTGGTCAATCACTTTGAGCCTTCTTGGATGGGCACTTCTTATGTAACTCTATGGCAGCACCCAAGGGGCTTGAATTTTTTAGCTCTCCCCATAGATTTTGCGGCAACGTAGTGTCCCCCTGAGTGACAGAACACTGAGCCAATCACGGCACAACCAGAGAAAATGACCAACCCCTACTCTCCGTATTTTCCGCAGGCTGCTCCACCACCACAGAAAGCACTGAGCTAGGCTGAAACACCTGCATTTTGGAGCTTCCTTACTCAAGAAAACAAAAAAGAGACCATGTTGGTATACAGCTTTATTAACGCAATTATACAGAATATATATATTTTTTTACATAGTTTGCAAACTGATATGTGACATGCATTAAATTTAGGGATAGCCCCCTTTTTTCAATTTGCACCTAAAATGACATACCCAAATCTAATTGCCTGTAGCTCAGGCCCTGAAGCAAGGATATGCATATACAGTCATGGCCAAAAGTTTTGAGAATGACAAATATTAATTTCCAAAGTTTGCTGCTTCAGTGTCTTTAGATATTTTTGTCAGATGTTACTATGGAATACTGAAGTATAATTACAAGCATTTCATAAGTGTCCAAAGCTTTTATTGACAATTACATGAAGTTGATGCAAAGAGTCAATATCTGCAGTGTTGACCCTTCTTTTTCAAGATCCTGACTGATGGCAGCCCATTCTTGCATAATCAATGCTTGGAGTTTGTCAGAATTTGTGGGTTTTTGTTTGTCCACCCGCCTCTTGAGGATTGACCACAAGTTCTCAATGGGATTAAGGTCTGGGGAATTTCCTGGCCATGGACCCAAAATATCGATGTTTTGTTCCCCGAGCCACTTAGTTATCACTTTTGCCTTATGGCAATGTGCTCCATCATGCTGGAAAAGGCATTGTCCGTCACCAAACTGTTCCTGAATGGTTTGGAGAAGTTGCTCTGTGTTGGTACCATTCTTTATTCATGGATGTGTTCTTAGGCAAAATTGTGAGTGAGCCCACTCCCTTGGCTGAGAAGCAACCCCACACATGAATGGTCTCAGGATGCTTTACTGTTGGCATGACACAGGACTGATGGTAGCGCTCACCTTGTCTTCTCCTCACAAGCTTTTTTCCAGATGACCCAAACAATCAGAAAGGGGATTCATCAGAGAAAATGACTTTACCCCAGTCCTCAGCAGTCCAATCCCTGTACCTTTTGCAGAATATCAGTCTGTCCCTGATGTTTTTCCTGGAGAGAATAGGCTTCTTTGCTGCCCTTCTTGACACCAGGCCATCCTCCAAAAGTCTTCTCCTCACACCTGCCTGCTGCCATTCCTGAGCAAGCTCTGTACTGGTGGTGCCCTGTCCCGCAGCTGAATCAACTTTAGGAGATGGTCCTGGCACTTGCTGGACTTTCTTGGGCGCCCTGAAGCCTTCTTCACAACAATTGAACCGCTCTCCTTGAAGTTCTTGATGATCCGATAAATGGTTGATTTAGGTGCCATCTTACTGGCAGCATCTTTGAAATGCAACAGAAAGGTCCCGAATCTAGCCATTGTAATTCCGATGGTGTCCACAAGCAGTGTATGTGCAAAGTTTCAGACGGATAACTTGAAGTATGAGCAAACTACATGACATTTAGTATGAAGTCACACAGGTACATTTGGGCAAATCTTGAAGGAGACATTACATTCACATTACATTTTTCTGCAAGAATATTGTCAAATCTGTATACTTGGACTTTGATTTAGCTTTCCAGTATTAGTAGCCATATTATAAGTTCAACATTTGCAAAACACCCAGTTTTCATAATTTCATAACTTTCCATATTCTTATAAATTTGGTCCAAAAGGAAAAGGCTTGCTGTCGCACAAGGTTAGCAGCTACATTTTGCGACAGATACAGGGAACTCCAGCTTTACTCCTGTAAAGCCCATCTCATTGGCTATCTAGCTAGCTTTGTTTGACCCCGATTGGTGGTTATTTGACAAAGTTACAGTTGATCAAGTGAAGACCGCCCACGTTATCGGCGTGCCATGAAGGCATCGCTCTCTGACCAAATTTGGTGTCCTATAGGATATACTACACCCCTAATGATATAGTGATGTCTGGTTACGTTCTAGGATCTCTGAGGAAAACATATGAACGTGATTTTACTGGTTGAAACAATGTTTAGGGTTAGATTTCAGATTCCTTTCATTGCAAATTGAACGAGTGGAAATACAAAATCGATTGTGAATGCTATAGGGACCTTTTTAGGATATGAAAAGGATTTTATCTAACAAAACGACACTTTATGTTATCTCTGGGACCCTTTGGATGATAAATCAGAGCAAGATTTCAGAATGTAAGTACACATTTCAACTTCAGAGGTGAATTTATCAAACCTATCGCTGTGAAAAAGTGTTTTGTTGGAGCTCTCCTCAAACAATAGCATGGCATTTTTCACAGTAATAGCTACTGTAAATTGGACAGTGCAGTTATATTAACAAGAATTTAAGCTTTCAGACGAAGAATAAGTTACAGGTCTGTGAGAGCCAGATATCTTGCTTGTTTGTAGGTAACCAAAACTTATTTTCCACCATAATTTGCAAATAAATTAATTAATAATCCTACAATGTGATTTTCTGGAAGAAAAAAAATCTCATTTTGTCTGTCATAGTTGAAGTGTACCTATGATGAAAATTACAGGCCTCTCATCTTAAGTGGGAGAACTTGCACAATTGGTGGCTGACTAAATACTTTTTTTGCCCCACTGTATATTCTAGTGTCTGTCTACAAAATTCGAAGAAAATTGTATACCATATTTAATGGGATGGCTTGAGATAAATGTACAGGGCAGAGGTAGCCTAGCATTTAAAACAAGACTCCCTAAATTCTATCAGGATAAAGATTGTGCTACCAGGGCTGGTAAAACCCTGGATCATTGTTATTCTAACTTCCGCGACGCATATAAGGCCCTCCCCCGCCCTCCTTTCAGAAAAGCTGACCACGACTCCATTTTGTTGCTTCCAGCCTACAGACAGAAACTAAAACAAGAAGCTCCCGCGCTTAGGTCTGTTCAATGCTGGTCCGAGCAATCTGATTCCACACTTCAAGACTGCTTTGATCACGTGGATTGGGATATGTTCCGCATTGCGTCCAACAACAACATTGACGAATACGCTGATTCGGTGAGCGAGGTCAGTAGAAAGTGCATCGGCGATGCTATACCCACAGCAACGATTAAAACATTCCCAAACCAGAAACCGTGGATTGATGGCAGCATTCGCGCGAAACTGAAAGCGCGAACCACTGCTTTTAATCAGGTCAAGGTGACCGGAAACATGACCGAATACAAACAGTGTAGCTATTCCCTCCGCATGGCAATCAAACAAGCTAAGTGTCCGTATGGGGAAAAAGAAGAGTCACAATTCAACGGCTCAGACACAAGAGGTATGTGGCAGGGTCTACAGTCAATCACGGATTACAAAAAGAAAACCAGCCCCGTCGCAGACCAGGATGTCTTGCTCCCAGACAGACTAAATAACTTTTTTGCTCGCTTTGAGGACAATACAGTGCTACTGACACGGCCCGCTACCAAAACGTGCGGGCTCTCCTTCACTGCAGCCGACTTGAGTAAAACATTTAACCCTCACAAGGCTGCAGGCCCAGACAGCTTCCCCAGCCGCGTCCTCAGAGCATGCGCAGACCAGCTGGCTGGTGTGTTATCGGACATATTCAATCAATCCTTATCCCAGTCTGCTGTTCCCGCATGCTTCAAGAGGGCCACCATTGTCCCTGTTCCCAAGAAAGCGAAGGTAACTGAGCTAAACGACTACCGCCCCGTAGCACTCACTTCCATCATCATGAAGTGCTTTGAGAGACTAGTCAAGGACCATATCACCTCCACCCTACCTGACACCCTAGACCCACTCCAATTTGCTTAGCGCCCCAATAGGTCCAGACGACGCAATCTCAACCACACTGCACACTGCCCTAACCCATCTGGACAAGAGGAATACCTATGTGAGAATGCTGTTCATTGACAACAGCTCAGCATTTAACACCATAGTACCCTCCAAACTCATCATCAAGCTCGAGACCCTGGGTCTCGACCCTGCCCTGTGCAACTGGGTACTGGAATTCCTGACGGGCCGCACCCAGGTGGTGAGGGTAGGTAACATCTCCACCCCGCTGATCCTCAAAACTGGGGGCCCCACAAGGGTGCGTTCTGAGCCCTCTCCTGTACTCCCTGTTCACCCACGACTGCGTGGCCATGCACGCCTCCAACTCAATCATCCAGTTTGCGGACGACACTACAGTGGTAGGCTTGATTACCAACAACGACGAGACGGCCTACAGGGAGGAGGTGAGGGCCCTCGGAGTGTGGTGTCAGGAAAATAACCTCACACTCAATGTCAACAAAACAAAGGAGAAGATTGTGGACTTCAGGAAACAGCAGAGGGAACACCCCCCTATCCACATCGACGGGACAGTAGTGAAGAGAGTAGTAAGTCTTAAGTTCCTCGGCGTACACATCACGGACAAACTGAACCTCAGGAGGCTGAAGAAATTTGGCTCGTCACCAAAAGCACTCAAAAACTTCTACAGATGCACAATTGAGAGCATCCTGTCGGGCTGTATCACCGCCTGGTATGGCAACTGCTCCGCCCACAACCGTAAGGCTCTCCAGAGTGTAGTGAGGTCTGCACAACGCATCACCAGGGGCAAACTACCTGCCCTCCAGGACCCCTACACCACCCGATGTCACAGGAAGGCCATAAAGATCATCAAGGACAACAACCTCCCGAGCCACTGCGTGTTCACCCCGCTATCATCCAGAAGGCGAGGTCAGTACAGGTGCATCAAAGCAGGGACCATAAGACTGTTAAACAGCCACCACTAATATTGAGTGGCTGCTGCCAACATACTGACTCAACTCCAGCCACTTTAATAATGGAAATTGATGTAAAAATGTATCACTAGCCACTTTAAACAATGCCACTTAATATAATGTTTACATACCCTACATTACTCATCTCATATGTATATACTGTACTCTATCATCTACTGCATCTTGCCATCTTTATGTAATACATGTATCACTAGCCACTTTAAACTCATCTCATATGTCAGCATCGCCTACACATGGACCCAGACTGGGTCTCATATGTATATACTGTACTTTATACCATCTACTGTATATTGCCTATGCCATTCTGTACCATCACTCATTCATATATCTTTATGTACATATTCTTTATGCTTTTACACTTGTGTATAAGGTAGTAGTTGTGGAATTGTTAGGTTAGATTACTCGTTGGTTATTACTGCATTGTCGGAACTAGAAGCACAAGCATTTCACTAGACTCGCATTAACATCTGTTAACCATGTGTATGTGACAAATCAAATTTGATTTGATTTGAAGATAAACGAAAAGTCTCTGGTTAAAATAAAATAATCTGGTTCGAATCCCCGAGCCGACTAAGCAAAAAATAAAATAATAATTAAATATATATATATATATCTATATTTTTTTTAATCGGTCAATGTGCCCTTGAGCAGGGCTCTTAACCCTAATTGCTCCTGTCAGTCACTCTGGATCAGAGCATCTGCTAAATGACTAACATGAAGATGTACTGTAAACCCTAATTAATGAAAATGTGGTTGAATAAAATGTATTCAGAGCAGCAGGTAGCCACACCTGCAGAACATATTATGCGACTGAATAAGGTCTGAATACCAAATACTGAGTCCGTAGGAAAGTCTGAATTGGCCCCCAATTGATCAGGAGCAAAGACTATTTTTTAGCTGCATCGTCTTCATAAGATCCTCAAAAGGTTTTACAGCTGCACCATCGAGAGCATCCTGACGGGTTGCATCACTGCCTGGTATGGCAACTGCTCGGCCTACGACCGCAAGGCACTACAGAGAGTAATGCGTACGGCCCAGTACATTACCGGGGCCAAGATTTCTGCCATCCAGGACCTCTATACCAGGCGGTGTCAGAGGAAGGCCCTAAAAATTGTCAGACTCTAGCCACCCTAGTCATAGACTATTCTCTCTGCTTCAGCAAGCGGTACCAGAGCGCCAAGTCTAGGCCCAAGAGGCTTCTAAACACCTTCTACCCCCAAGCCATAAGACTCCTGAACAGCTAATCAAATGGCTACCCAAACTATTTTCAACCCCCCCCCCTCCACACTGCTGCTACTCTCTGTTATTAACTATGCATAGCCACCTTAATAACCCTACCTGCATGTACATAATATTACCTCAATTACCGGTAATTACCTCAATGCACATCGACTCTCTTCCGGTACACCCTGTATATAGCCCCACTGTTGCTAATTACTGCTGCTCCTTAATTATTTGTTTTTCTTATCTCTTACTTTTTGTGGTGTATTTTCTTAAAACTGCATTGTTGGTTAAGGGCTTCATAATAATGACACCAGGTGTAGATAGCAATGATATGCTATCTGCATCTGGTGTTGAGAGTAGTATCATACTATTTGCCTTGAATAGAATATGTTTCAGTGTTAGTAATGTAATGTTGAGTTTCTTGGGCAGCCATTAAAATGTATGTAGGTCGAGAAAGATTTATGTCGTCTCGGAGATGAAGGCTGTGTCAGGTGACCACGTATCATTAGGTGAAAGGTGAGACACTTGCTTGACACGACTCCAAAATGGCGTCTGTATGTCCTACTACTCTTGCTCTACGCACCACGAGAGATTGTATCTCAACACGATCAACAATCTAGAAATATCCTTCCCAGAAAATGATGGAAACATTAGGATGGCACAGGACAGTACAGGATGCCTGTCTAGAAACATAAGTACCACACAACTGAAAGTAAAACAACAGGATAGCTATGTGCTAATTTACTGGCCGGTTTAGCAATTAGCTTCAGTGATATTGATACACATAACATGAAGCCTCTTTCACAAGGCCTACATTGCAGTATTCTTACTGGACCCTATGATCACTCGGCTACGCATGCCTCTCCCTAATGTCAATATGCCTTGTCTATTGCTGTTTTGGTTAGTCATTTTTGTCTTATTTCACTGTAGAGCCTCCAGCCCTGCTCAATATGCCTTAGCTAGCCCTTATGTTCCACCCCCCACACCGCAACTGGCTTAAATGGGGCCTCTAGAGACAAAATCTCTCTCATCATCACTCAATGCCTAGGCTTACCTCCACTGGGCTCACATCCTACCATACCCATGTCTGTACATTGTGCCTTGAATCTATTCTTCCGCGCCCAGAAACCTGCTCCTTTTACTCCCTGTTCCAAACGCACTAGACGACCAGTTCTTTTAGCCGTACTCTTATCCTACTCCTCCTCTGTTCCTCTGGTGGTGTAGTGGCTAACCCAGGCCCTGTAGCCCCCAGCATTACTCCCATTCCCCAGGGGCTCTCATTGGTTGACTTCTGTAACCGTAAAAGCATTGGTTTCATGCATGTTAACATTAGAAGCCTCCTCCCTAAATTAGTTTTATTCACTGCTTTAGCACGCTCCGCCAACCCGGATGTCCTAGCTGTGTCTGAATCCTGGCTTTGGAAGGCCACCAAAAATCTTGACATTTCCATCCCTAACTATGACATTTTCCGACAAAATAGAACTGCCAAAGGGGGCGGAGTTGCAATCTACTGCAGAGATAGCCTGCAGAATTCTGTCATACTATCCAGGTCTGTGCCCAAACAATTTGAGCTTCTACTTTTAAAAACCCACCTTTCCAATATGAATTGATCGAACGTTTTGGGACACTGTAAAGTTCATGGAGAATAAGAGCACCTCCTCCCAGCTGCCCACTGCACTGAGGACAGGAAACACTGTCACCACCGATAAATCAACTATAATCAATCATTTCAATAAGCATTGAACCGCCATTGATAAAAGACAGTACTGTGCAGCCATCTTCATCGACCTGGCAAAGGCCTTCGACTCTATCAATCACCACATTCTTATCGACAGACTCAATAGTTGGCTTCTCAAATGACTGCCTCGTCTGGTTCACCAACTACTTCGTAGACAGAGTTCAGTGTGTCAAATCGGAGGGCCTGTTGTCCAGACCTCTGGCAGTCTCTATGGGGGTGCCACAGGGTTCAATTCTCGGGGCAACTCTTATCTCTGTATATATCAATGATGTCGCTCTTGCTGCTGGTGATTCTCTGATCCACCTCTACGCAGACGACACCATTATTTATACATCTGGCCCTTCTTTGGACACCGTGCTAACAAACCTCCAAACAAGCTTCAACGCCATACAACTCTCCTTCCGTGGCCTCCAACTGCTTTTAAATGCTAGTAAAACTAAGTGAATGCTCTTCAACCGATCGCTGCACGCACCCGCCCGTCTAGCATTACTCCTCTGGACGGTTCTGACTTAGAATATGTGGACAACTACAAATACCTAGGTGTCTGGTTAGACTGTAAACTCTCCTTCCAGACTCACATTAAACATCTCCAATCCAAAATGAAATCTAGAATCGGCTTCCTATTTCGCAACAAAGCCTCTTTCACTCATGCCGCCTAACATACCCTCATAAATCTGACTATCCTACCGATCCTTGACTTCGGCGATGTCATTTACAAAATGGCCCCCAACACTCTACTCAGCAAACTGGATGTAGTCGATCACAGTGCCATCCATTTTATCACCAAAGTCCCATATGCTACCCACCACTGCGAACTGTATGCTCTCGTTGGCTGGCCCTCACTACATATCTGTCGCCAAACACACTGGCTCCAGGACATCTATAAGTCTTTGCTAGGTAAAGCCCTGCCTTATCTCAGCTCACTGGTCACCATAGCAACACCCACCCTTAGAACACGCTCCAGCAGGTATATTGCACTGGTCATCCCCAACACTTCATTTGGCCGCCTTTCCTTCCAGTTCTCTGCTGCCAATGACTGGAAGGAATTGCAAAAATCTCTGAAGCTGGAGTCTCATATCTCCCTCTCTAAATTTAAGGATCAGCTGTCTGAGCAGCTTACTTACTACAGCTTACACTGTACCTGAACACAGCGAATCTGTAAATAGTACACCCAACTACCTCATCCCTATAGTGTTACTTACCCTCTTGCTCTTTTGCACTCCAGTATCTCTACTTACACATCATCATCTGCATATCTACCACTCCAGTATTAATGCTAAATTGCAATTATTTTCGACTCTAGGGCCTATTTATTGCCTACCTCCCTACTCTTCTACATTTGCACACACTGTACATATATTTTTATTTTATTTTGTGTTATTGACTGTACGTTTGTTTATGTGTAACTCTGTTGTTTTTGTCGCACTGCTTTGCTTAATCTTGGCCAGGTCGCAGTTGTAAATAAGAACTTGTTCTTAACTGGCCTACCTGGTTAAATAAAGGTGAAATAAATAAATATCATGAATCATAACTGTTCCTATCAGTGTATTGAGACTACATAGTAAAGACAACCTTTTGTTTAGTGTCATGATAGTTCATGTCATATCTCATGTCATTGTGATGTAGGCCTCATGACCAATATCTGCAATAACGCACCAACCCTTATTCCCTTAGCAATAACTTTCAGATTACTGCCTCACAAAACCTCACAACAATTGCCATATTGATGTAGACACATAGAAAGTCTCTGAGCTGGTGTTGAAAGCTAGCTCTACCTTTCCTCACCTCTTCATCTCCTCTGCTACCTAATCTAAGGGGCTAAGTCTCTCGCTCCACTCCGCCTGGCCCTTAATGCCCAGGGGAGAGAGAGAGAGGTGGCACACCCCTGCTCCGACCGCTGCCCTCCCCACTTCTCAGACACAGCAAAGCAACTCCAAGTGGCCTGTAGCCCCCTAATCCTCCTATGTAATTACAGCCAGCTCCTTCAGACAGTGGGCAATCTCCTGTTGGGTGAGGGAAGGGAGGGATGGAGGGAGGAAGGGAGAGGAATTAGATTAGAAGGCCTATCAGTTTTATGAAGTGTTTCCTTATCTGGGCTAAAGACGGCTAAACAGTGCGGGCGGGATTGAGGAAAGGTGCATGCATGCACATGTACACACACAAGCATACACTACTACCACTGCTGCTACTACTACTACTGATAGTATTGGTAGTACTACTGCTGCTACTACTACTACTACTGATAGTATTAGTAGTACTAATACTAATCATACTACTACTACTGGTACTACTACTACTACTGATAGTATTGGTAGTACTACTACTAATCATACTACTACTACTACTGGTACTGCTACTGCTACTATTGGTTCTACTACTACTGCTGCTACTATTGGTACTATTACAATTGGCACTACTACTACTATTGGTACCACTACTACTACTACTACTACTATTGGTACCACTACTACTAGTAATTGGTACTACTACTGCTACTACTACTACAACTACTACTACTACTGGTATTACTACTACTACTCCTACTACTATTACTACTCCTATTACTCCTCCTCCTCTTCCTCCTACTACTACTACTATTGGTACTACTACTACTCCTACGACTACTACTACTCCTACTACTATTGGTATTACTACTACTCCTACTATTGGTACTACTACTACTCCTACTACTATTGGTATTACTACTACTCCTACTATTGGTACTACTACTACTCCTACTACTATTGGTATTACTACTACTCCTACTACTATTGGTATTACTACTACTCCTACTATTGGTATTACTACTACTCCTATTGGTACTACTACTACTACTATTGGTACTGCTAACCATACTTCTACTACTACTGGTACTACTACTACTGGTACTATTGGTACTACTACCACTACTATTGATACTACTGCTACGACCACTACTACTATTGGTACTACTACTACTACAAGTGGTATTACTACTACTACTCCTACTCTTGGTATTACTACTACTACTACTACTACTACTACTACTACTGGTACTACTCCTACTACTACTGGTAGTAGGACTCCTACTGGTAGTACTACTCCTACAATCACTACTACCAACTACTACTACTACACAAACACAACTACACAGACACCATAACTCAGACATAACTGCCACTTATAGAAAAAAAAAACTGATGAGAATAAAGATGAAAATCAATTAAATGACAGGAATGAAGCGCTTGGCCGCTAGTGGAAGGCAGAATGCTTTCAATGACTCTGATTGACCGATAACGGCTGTAAATCAAAACCTTTTCATCTCCCACCATTTATTCTTCCATTTATCTGCTTCACTCGTGGGGCGTCCCATTGGTCCCAATCACCCACCCATCCCTGAAGACTCCAGTGGGAATAGAAAAGGGCTTAAGTAAACAGAGGGAACAAATGAGGTCTGTGACGGCTCGACAGTCGCTGCCTCCCTCCGCCTAATCAGCCAGGACCCACGGCTGCCCGTCTGAATGCCTGGCCTTTGTCACCGCCTGAATAGGGGCTAAATATCCCCTGAAATCAGAGCTTGGCGGCTCACTGAATGTATACACCGAAGCTAAGGGGCCTTTCACATGCAAATGGCAGTTGGTTTGGATTTTTTTTCTCCCTCTATGGCCGCTGTCGAACAATGGCTCCACACCAAGGGTCAGCAGATGAAAAAAGGTGAAATGAGGCATTATTTGGGCTTCTCGTCTCTTTGGTCCTTTATTTGGCCTTAATTGTCAACAGGTTTTTAGTCCTCAATCCTTCCTGCTTGTTTCTTCTGCCTCTGTGTGTTTTTGAAGGGATGAGAACCAGATGGTGTCCCTTGAACTGGTGTGTAGCGCCACAGAGAGGGGCTTAGCCAGGGAGTAATGCTCCGTCGGTTGTTTGTTTCTGTTGACGAGGCCTGTGCTCCTCCGCTGCCGTCTCATTAGGCCTAAAGCACCAATTAATTTCCCTTTGTTCTAGTTAAATGGCTGACTCCTGAAACACAGCCTGGCTGACAGGGTGGCTGATGGTATACTCCCTGCCTCTGTAACCCCCCCCCCCCCCCCACCACCACCACCACCCCCGCTCACTCCAGCGACATGGATTAAAGTGCCAATCGAGCAGCCCTTGAACAAAGAGCGAGAAAGTGAGGTAGGGAAAAATAGAGCGAATGAGGGAGGGCTAGTGGGAAAGCGAGAAACAGAAAGAGAAGGAGGTAAAGTGGGAGAGTTCTTCAGAGTGAGAAAGAGAGAGAGAGAGAGAGAGCTCCCTGACAAAAGCCTCTATTAATTTGGAGCCGGCCCCTTTTCAGCAGGCATGGAAAGCAGCTCATTAACTACTCGCAAACTTGGAGGCCTCAAGGCCAGCAGGCCCCAGCGTCAAGGGCCCTTCAACCAGCAAAGGTTGCAATCACCCAGAGCAACAGACACAGGCAGACTGAAAGCACACCACTTCACCCCCTGATAATCATAATAAAAACAATGGAAGAAGAAATCAAATAGACAAATAAGACAGGGGAAAATAAGACTAGAAAAAAACTCTATAAAAGACCAGGAACCGAAGACAGCAATTTTCTATTGAAGTGTGCTCAAAGAACGAAAAAACGAAAGAAGCCATTTTGCTCTGGCAGCACTCCATTATATGGGAGCAAACTGCCATTACAAGCAGGTTTGTATGGGAAGCTCATAATATCCTGAGATTGGTAGTTTGCTCGGGGAAAAGGAGGCTATACAATTTGCTGCAGCCTTGAAGAATCCTTGACTACCTCTTGACGATTTACAAGGGAATTGTCAGAACATTGGCTTTTGTCTGGCTGAGACACGGGGGCAATTACCTGGGCCTGCCGCAATGCTTCCCTTCGCTTTAGTCTCAGCGCTGAGAGGTTGAGAGCACAATGTCGAAGGTTATTCCATTCCTAGGCTCTATCAAGGCGGAATCTTTATTTTTGTTTCGTCAAAGCGATAGAGACTAGACCATGGTCTGACAGCTAGTTTCTTTCTCTCCAAGACTGGCTGTCAGAATGACAATTATGTCTTGTAATGTCATTTTTATGAAAGAGATCCATTTGAGAGAACGGTTCTCTTTCACTGTCATCGGGGGCAGGTTTTTGTCGTCTTGACCCGAGGAAAGAAAGAAAATGTGATCGACAGACAGGCTTTTAAAGGACTTAGCTAGCTCTTTAGAAAAAGTCTTACAATTAGACAAAGTCTTGACTTGAGTTCAGCACTTTACAAGGCTTATAGCATGCACAACTCTCCGTAACAATAGCTCCATTGTAAATGGAGATACTTCTCAATCTCAGTGTATTATAGTAGATTATTGTCAACATATCCTTGAGGTATTGATACAGAAAGTATGTCTCTGTTGTCCACTGAGGAGAGGCATTTCAATTTACTCTCTTCAATAGACTTCCTTCGCCAGTTGTAAAGCTGCACTATACACACATTTACTGAGAGGGACGAACTCTTCAATCACTGCTACTGAAAAGATACACATCATCATATATAGCTGCAAATAACAAAATAAGATAACACTTTATTAATAGGAATCTGACAAAATGTCTGTCTTGATGATGGTGGAAGATAACAAGGATACCAGTAAGAACACAGCAAGATGATGAGGGTTTTCATCATGAAACTGACTGACAGCCATGACACTTCAAGTCTCTTGGAGCCGGTTGCACCAGTGGGTTGTACGTGGGTTGTACGTGGGTTGTACGTGGTTTGTAAGTGGGTTGTATGTGGGTTGTAAGTGGGTTGTACGTGGGTTGTAAGTGGGTTGTAAGTGGGTTGTACGTGGGTTGTACGTGGGTTGCACCAGTGGGTTGCACCAGTAGGTTGTAAGTGGGTTGTAAGTGGGTTGTAAGTGGGTTGTAAGTGGGTTGTAAGTGGGTTGTAAGCCTACGTCCGACGTCTGTGCTCTGCGCCGGACCTGAAAAGAATAGCTGTTGCATCAGCAGGGAGTTAGCCCTTCGATGAGCGACGACGGGGCCTAGATTCTACGCCAAGTAGGGAGCAGGTATACGGTGTTAAATTAGCATGATATGCAGAGAAAATAATAGCAATCTATATTTTCAAAGGGATGCGAGTCTCGCGTTCATATTTCACAACCTCCGTGGGGTTTTCGAGTTACCTATGCGCGAGTCAATAGCGAAATAAAACAAGTGATTTATGCTACATTATAGCACGCTAAATGTGTCGGATAGGATAATATCAGCTACATGATAGCATGCTAAATGTGTCGGATCGGATAATATCAGCTACATGATAGCATGCTAAATGTGTCTGATCGGATAATATCAGCTACATGATAGCATGCTAAATGTGTCTGATCGGATAATATCAGCTACATTATAGCACGCTAAATGTGTCTGATCGAATAATATCAGCTACATGATAGCATGCTAAATGTGTCTGATCGGATAATATCAGCTACATGATAGCATGCTAAATGTGTCGGATCGGATAATATCAGCTACATGATAACATGCTAAATGTGTCTGATCGGATAATATCAGCTACATGATAGCATGCTAAATGTGTCTGATCGAATAATATCAGCTACATGATAGCATGCTAAATGTGTCTGATCGGATAATATCAGCTACATGATAGCATGCTAATAAATGTGTCGGATCGGATATTAGCAGCTACACTTCTAGCACGCTAAGCATCACATCTCATGACTTATGCTCATGCTTATGTCGGACTTTGCTACGAGTAGTCTTAGTTTTGGTTGGTGCAAAGTCGGACGTAGCTACACCCAACCTAGAGTTTAAGACCAACTTTTTTACACCCAACTGTTGCAACCGGCTCCTGGGTTGCTATGTTGTCTACATGTTGTAAGGATGTTTATAGTTTGTTACAGTATTGTTGCCAGCTCAAAGCACGGTTAGAGGGGGTGCTTCTGATGACGACTCCACTCTGTATCTTTCAATTGTTCAAGGACACAGCTCGGATAACACTTGGGAGAAAAGCACACACACACACGCACACACACACACACACACACACACACACACATTAGCCATCAGCACCTTCCCAGTCTACCCAGATCCTCCACCATCAGCACCTTCCCAGTCTACCCAGATTCTCCACCATCAGCACCTTCTCAGTCTACCCAGATTCTCCACCATCAGCACCTGTGTGCACACAGACACACGGTGGTTTAATTGAGTGTGTAAATAGTGTTTCTTCTCTAATTCTCTCTAACGATCTAGGCAGTCTAAAGCAAGCGAGCACAGAGGAATATCTCCAGGGGACAGACTTGATCCATTGACAACGATCCAGAACCTTTACTATTGATTTGTAATGAGCCACTGGTTTTCACTCTACTCGCTCTACTTCAGTTTAAATGTGCTGAGTTTGTGTTATGCGTGTGTGTGTGTGCGCGCGCTTGTGTGTGTGTGTGTGTGTGTGTGCACGCTTGTGTGTGTGTGCGCTTGTGTTGTGTGTGTGTGTGTGTGTGCACGCTTGTGTGTGTGTTTGTCTGCCGTTCTCTCATATCCAAATACTTAATTGCTGCACCAGGGGCAGGAAGTCATTAAAACATTTCGGTTTGTTGCCATGGCTGACGGCTGACGCTTATGCCTAATTGGATGAGAGCTGAGTGGCACATTTGAATGTGTTTGCTCTCATTTGCATATTTAGCTAGGGAAATGGGACTGGGAGAAAACCACAAGTTGTGGCAAGATGACAATCAACACATCCTTGTAGCCAATCAGACCCACAGTGCTTTCCCTATGCACGCATATATTTCCACATTATTCCGTGTCTAACTCATCACATAGTAAAATAAGCACCACCCGAGAGCTCTATTTCCATACTATAGAAAGTTATGGCAATGGCTGATATTGAAAAGGAACCTATTCAACGACAGAAATGGCAAACACAACAGAAAACAAATCTACCTATAGGAGAAAGCATTTCCCCCCTTAGCTAGAACCAAGTAGTTTTCCCAACCACATAATCTGAACAGGACAGACTCCAGGCCTGTACACCTAGTGTCTAAAGTTAGTCTGTACAGCTAGTGTCTAGAATTATAGTCTATACAGCTAGTGTCTAGAATTATAGTCTGTACAGCTAGTGTCTACAATTATAGTCTGTACAGCTAGTGTCTAGAATTATAGTCTATACAGCTAGTGTCTAGAGTTATAGTCTGTACAGCTAGTGTCTAGAATTATAGTCTATACAGCTAGTGTCTAGAATTATAGTCTGTACAGCTAGTGTCTAGAGTTATAGTCTGCACAGCTAGGGTCTAGAGTTATAGTCTGTAAAGCTAGTGTCTATTTATAGTCTGTAAAGCTAGTGTCTAGTTATAGTCTGTACAGCTAGTGTCTATTTATAGTCTGTAAAGCTAGTGTCTAGTTATAGTCTGTACAGCTAGGGTCTAGAGTTATAGTCTGTACAGCTAGTGTCTAGAATTATAGTCTGCACAGCTAGGGTCTAGAATTATAGTCTGTACAGCTAGTGTCTATTTATAGTCTGTACAGCTAGGGTATAGATATAGTCTGTACAGCTAGTGTCTAGTTATAGTCTGTACAGCAAGTGTCTAGTTATAGTCTGTACAGCTAGTGTCTAGTTATAGTCTGTACAGCTAGTGTCTAGTTATAGTCTGTACAGCTAGTGTCTAGAGTTATAGTCTGTACAGCTAGTGTCTAGAGTTATAGTCTGTACAGCTAGGGTCTAGTTATAGTCTGTACAACGAGGGTCTAGAGTTATAGTCTGTACAGCTAGTGTCTAGAGTTATAGTCTGTACAGCTAGGGTCTAGTTATAGTCTGTACAACTAGGGTCTAGTTATATTCTGTACAACTAGGGTCTAGTTATAGTCTTTACCGTTAGGGCCCAAAGTTTTTCCTGGTCAGGTCACATGACAGCTAACTCACTCCCTTCACTTATGGGTGACCTCTTATGAGCTGACTCCAGAGCAGTCTCACCCAAACTCAGGTCTCATTAGCATAGGGGGATTTTCCATTGTTCGATTCTGATCCTAGATCAGCCTTCGCTGCCTCCCGAGCCATCCAGCATTAGAGTTAATCCAGCCTTATTTGTCCCTGCTTCAGAGTCACAATGTTGTCTTATTAGCCTTCCTATAGTGGATCTGTACACCAGCTGGGCTTGTGTACTGGGAGCAAATGGCTCATATGGATGAGCCACAGCTTGTATCCACAACAGCCTCCCGATCACACAATGACAATGGAGCATATTAGCTTTTAGCTGCTAGCTGGCTTCTGTGGGGCATGTATTGAAGTTAGTCAAATAGAAGAGGATTATTCCCTCTTGGTTGGAGGAGATGTTGAACACGGCCATGTATTACTGTGGCTGGATATTGGCTTTGAATAATAAATTGGATGTGGAGAATCCTGCGGCTATGGAATCCTGACCTGTTCACCGGACGTGCTACCTGTCCCAGACGTATTATTTGACCATGCTGGTCATTTATGAACATTTGAACATCTTGGCCATGTTCTGTTATAATTTCCACCCGGCACAGCCAGAAGAGGACTGGCCACCCCTCATAGCCTGGTCCTTCTCTAGGTTTCTTCCTAGGTTTTGGCCTTTCTAGGGAGTTTTTCCTAACCAACGTGCTTCAACTGTATTGCTTACTGTTTGAGGTTTTAGGCTGTTTTTTCTCTCTCTCTCTCGCTCTCTGCCTCTATCTTTCTGCCTCTCTCTCTCTCTTCTGCCTCTCTCTCTCTTCTGCCTCTCTCTCTCCTAATTCAATTGACTTTATTGACATGGCAAGTTCATTATTACTTACATTGTCAAAGTATACATATCGAAAAATAAAAATATATATTTATACATATACATAATATATGAAAAACTTTGGGCCCATACAGTGGGGCAAAAAAGTATTTAGTCAGCCACCAATTGTGCAAGTTCTCCCACTTAAAAAGATGAGAGAGGCCTGTAATTTTCATCATAGGTACACTTCAACTATGACAGACAAAATGAGAAAAAAAATCCAGAAAATCACATTGTAGGATTTTTTATGAATTTATTTGCAAATTATGGTGGAAAATAAGTATTTGGTCAATAACAAAAGTTTATCTCAATACTTTGTTATATACCCTTTGTTGGCAATGACAGAGGTCAAACGTTTTCTGTAAGTCTTCACAAGGTTTTCACACACTATAGCTGGTATTTTGGCCCATTCCTCCATGCAGATCTCCTCTAGAGCAGTGATATTTTGGGGCTGTTGCTGGGCAACACGGACTTTCAACTCCCTCCAAAGACTTTCTATGGGGTTGAGATCTGGAGACTGGCTAGGCCACTCCAGGACCTTGAAATGCTTCTTACGTAGCCACTCCTTCGTTGCCCGGGCGGTGTGTTTGTGATCATTGTCATGCTGAAAGACCCAGCCACGTTTCATCTTCAATGCCCTTGCTGATGGAAGGAGGTTTTCACTCAAAATGTCACGATACATGGCCCCATTCATTCTTTCCTTTACACGGATCAGTCATCCTGGTCCCTTTGCAGAAAAACAGCCCCAAAGCATTATGTTTCCACCCCCATGCTTCACAGTAGGTATGGTGTTCTTTGGATGCAACTCAGCATTCTTTGTCCTCCAAACACGACGAGTTGAGTTTTTACCAAAAAGTTATATTTTGGTTTCATCTGACTATATGACATTCTCCCAATCTTCTTCTGGATCATCCAAATGCTCTCTAGCAAACTTCAGGCGGGCCTGGACATGTACTGGCTTAAGCAGGGGGACACGTCTGGCACTGCAGGATTTGAGTCCCTGGCGGCGTAGTGTGTACTTTGGTCCCAGCTCTCTGCAGGTCATTCACTAGGTCCCCCCGTGTGGTTTTGGGATTTTTTTGTGATCCTTTTGACCCCACGGGGTGAGATCTTGCGTGGAGCCCCAGATCGAGGGAGATTATCAGTGGTCTTCTATATCTTCCATTTCCTAATACTTGCTCCCACAGTTGATTTCTTCAAACCAAGCTGCTTACCTATTGCAGATTCAGTCTTCCCAGACTGGTGCAGGTCTACAATTTTGTTTCTGGTGTCCTTTGACAGCTCTTCGGTCTTGGCCATAGTGGAGTTTGGAGTGTGACTGTTTGAGGTTGTGGACAGGTGTCTTTTATACTGATAACATGTTCAAACAGGTGCCATTAATACATGTAACGAGTGGAGAACAGAGGAGGTCTGTGAGTTACAGGTCTGTGAGAGCCAGAAATCTTGCTTGTTTGTAGGTGACCAAATACTTATTTTCCACCATAATTTGCAAATAAATTCATTAATAATCCTACAATGTGATTTTCTGGATTTTTTTTCTTCTCATTTTGTCTGTCATAGTTGAAGTGTACCTATGGTGAAAATTCCAGGCCTCTCATCTTTTTAAGTGGAAGAATTTGCACAATTGGTGGCTGACTAAATACTTTTTTGCCCCACTGTATATATATATATATATAAAAATATATATAACTAAATGGTGGGACCGAAAGCTATAATAATAGTAGTAGTGGACATGGGATTACCATTAAAAACAACTACAACAACAATATATTAAAGCTCTCTCGCTCCCTCTTCCGCCTCTCTCTCCCTCTCCCGCCTCTCTCTCGCTCTCTCCCGCCTCTCTCTCGCTCTCTCCCGCCTCTCTCTCGCTCTCTCCCGCCTCTCTCTCGCTCTCTCCCGCTTCTCTCTCCCTCTTCCGCCTGCCTCTCGCTCTCTCCCTCTCCCGCCTCTCGCTCTCTCCCTCTCCCTCCTGCCTCTCGCTGTCTCCCTCTCCCTCCTGCCTCTCGCACTCTCCCTCTCCCGCCTCTCGCTCTCTCCCTCTCCCGCCTCTCGCTCTCTCCCTCTCCAGCCTCTCGCTCTCCCGCCTCTCGCTCTCTCCCTCTCCCGCCTCTCGCTCTCTCCCTCTCCCGCCTCTCGCTCTCTCCCTCTCCCGCCTCTCGCTCTCTCCCTCTCCCGCCTCTCGCTCTCTCCCTCTCCCGCCTCTCGCTCTCTCCCTCTCTCGCTCTCTCCCTCTCCCGCCTCTCGCTCTCTCCCACTCCCTCTCCCGCCTCTCGCTCTCTCCCTCTCCCGCCTCTCGCTCTCTCCCTCTCCCGCCTCTCGCTCTCTCCCTCTCCCGCCTCTCGCTCTCTCCCTCTCCCGCCTCTCGCTCTCTCCCTCTCCCGCCTCTCGCTCTCTCCCTCTCGCTCTCTCCCTCTCCCGCCTCTCGCTCTCTCCCTCTCCCGCCTCTCGCTCTCTCCCTCTCCCGCCTCTCGCTCTCTCCCTCTCCCGCCTCTCGCTCTCTCCCTCTCCCGCCTCTCGCTCTCTCCATCTCCCGCCTCTCTCTCTCTCCCTCTCCCGCCTCTCGTTCGCTCCCTCTCCCGCCTCTCGTTCGCTCCCTCTCCCGCCTCTGCCTCTCGCTCTCTCCCGCCTCTGCCTCTCTCTCTCTCTTCTGCCTCTCGCTCTCTCCCGCCTCTGCCTCTCGCTCTCTCCCGCCTCTGCCTCTCGCTCTCTCCCGCCTCTGCCTCTCGCTCTCTCCCGCCTCTGCCTCTCGCTCTCTCCCGCCTCTGCCTCTCGCTCTCTCCCGCCTCTGCCTCTCGCTCTCTCCCGCCTCTGCCTCTCGCTCTCTCCCGCCTCTGCCTCTCGCTCTCTCCCGCCTCTGCCTCTCGCTCTCTCCCGCCTCTGCCTCTCGCTCTCTCCCGCCTCTGCCTCTCGCTCTCTCCCGCCTCTGCCTCTCGCTCTCTCCCGCCTCTGCCTCTCGCTCTCTCCCGCCTCTGCCTCTCGCTCTCTCCCGCCTCTGCCTCTCGCTCTCTCCCGCCTCTGCCTCTCGCTCTCTCCCGCCTCTGCCTCTCGCTCTCTCCCGCCTCTGCCTCTCGCTCTCTGCCGCCTCTGCCTCTCGCTCTCTGCCGCCTCTGCCTCTCGCTCTCTGCCGCCTCTGCCTCTCGCTCTCTGCCGCCTCTGCCTCTCGCTCTCTGCCGCCTCTGCCTCTCGCTCTCTGCCGCCTCTGCCTCTCGCTCTCTCCCGCCTCTCGCTCTCTCCCGCCTCTCGCTCTCTCCCGCCTCTCGCTCTCTCCCGCCTCTCGCTCTCTCCCGCCTCTCGCTCTCTCCCGCCTCTCGCTCTCTCCCGCCTCTCGCTCTCTCCCGCCTCTCGCTCTCTCCCGCCTCTCGCTCTCTCCCGCCTCTCGCTCTCTCCCGCCTCTCGCTCTCTCCCGCCTCTCGCTCTCTCCCGCCTCTCGCTCTCTCCCGCCTCTCGCTCTCTCCCGCCTCTCGCTCTCTCCCGCCTCTCGCTCTCTCCCGCCTCTCGCTCTCTCCCGCCTCTGCCTCTCGCTCTCTCCCGCCTCTGCCTCTCGCTCTCTCCCGCCTCTCGCTCTCTCCCTCTCCCGCCTCTCGCTCTCTCCCTCTCCCGCCTCTCCCTCTCCCGCCTCTCGCTCTCTCCCTCTCCCGCCTCTCGCTCTCTCCCTCTCCCGCCTCTCGCTCTCTCCCTCTCCCGCCTCTCGCTCTCTCCCTCTCCCGCCTCTCGCTCTCTCCCGCCTCTCGCTCTCTCCCGCCTCTCGCTCTCTCCCTCTCCCGCCTCTCGCTCTCTCCCGCCTCTCGCTCTCCCCTCTCCCGCCTCTCGCTCTCTCCCTCTCCCTCTCCCGCCTCTCTCCCTCTCCCTCTCCCGCCTCTCGCTCTCTCCCTCTCCCGCTCTCTCCCTCTCCCGCCTCTCTCCCTCTCCCTCTCCCTCCCTCTCCCTCTCCCTCTCCCTCTCTCTCTCCCGCCTCTCCCTCTCCCGCCTCTCTCTCTCTCCCTCTCCCGCCTCTCGCTCTCTCCCTCTCCCGCCTCTCGCTCTCTCCCTCTCCCGCCTCTCGCTCTCTCCCGCCTCCCGCCTCTCCCTCTCCCTCTCCCTCTCCCGCCTCTCGCCTCTCCCTCTCCCGCCTCTCGCTCTCTCCCTCTCCCTCTCCCGCCTCTCGCTCTCTCCCTCTCCCGCCTCTCGCTCTCTCGCTCTCCCTCTCCCGCCTCTCCCTCTCCCTCTCCCTCTCCCGCTCTCTCCCTCTCCCGCCTCTCGCTCTCTCCCTCTCCCTCTCCAGCCTCTCGCTCTCTCCCGCCTCTCGCTCTCTCCCGCCTCTCGCTCTCCCGCCTCTCGCTCTCTCGCCTCTTGCTCTCTCCCTCTCCCGCCTCTCTCCCTCTCCCGCCTCTCGCTCTCCCTCTCCCGCCTCTCCCTCTCCCGCCTCTCGCTCTCTCCCTCTCCCGCCTCTCGCTCTTTCCCTCTCCCGCCTCTCGCTCTCTCCCTCTCCCGCCTCTCGCTCTCCCTCTCCCGCCTCCCGCCTCTCGCTCTCTCCCTCTCCCTCTCCCGCCTCTCGCTCTCTCCCTCTCCCTCTCCCGCCTCTCGCTCTCTCCCTCTCCCTCTCCCGCCTCTCGCTCTCCCTCTCCGCCTCTCGCTCTCTCCCTCTCCCGCCTCTCTCTCTCCCCCTCTCGCTCTCTCCCTCTCCCGCCTCTCGCTCTCTCCCTCTCCCGCCTCTCGCTCTCTCCCTCTCCCGCCTCTCGCTCTCTCCCTCTCCCGCCTCTCGCTCTCTCCCTCTCCCGCCTCTCGCTCTCTCCCTCTCCCGCCTCGCTCTCCCGCCTCTCCCGCCTCTCGCTCTCTCCCTCTCCCGCCTCTCGCTCTCTCCCGCCTCTCTCCCTCTCCCTCTCCCGCCTCTCGCTCTCTCGCCCTCTCCCTCTCCCTCTCTCTCCCTCTCCCGCCTCTCGCTCTCTCCCTCTCCCTCTCCCGCCTCTCGCTCTCCCTCTCCCTCCCTCTCCCTCTCCCTCTCCCGCCTCTCTCCCCCTCTCCCTCTCCCTCTCTCTCCCTCTCCCGCCTCTCGCTCTCTCGCCCTCTCCCTCTCCCTCTCGCTCTCTCCCTCTCCCTCTCGCTCTCTCCCTCTCCCTCTCCCTCTCCCGCCTCTCTCCTCTCCCTCTCCCTCTCCCGCCTCTCGCTCTCTCCCTCTCCCTCTCCCTCTCCCTCTCCCGCCTCTCGCTCTCCCGCTCCCTCCCTCTCCCTCTCCCTCTCCCGCCTCTCGCTCTCTCCCTCGCTCTCTCCCGCCTCTCGCTCTCTCCCTCGCTCTCTCCCGCCTCTCGCTCTCTCCCTCTCCCGCCTCTCGCTCTCTCCCTCTCCCGCCTCTCGCTCTCTCCCTCTCCCGCCTCTCGCTCTCTCCCTCTCCCGCCTCTCGCTCTCTCCCTCTCCCGCCTCTCGCCCTCTCCCTCTCCCGCCTCTCGCCCTCTCCCTCTCCCGCCTCTCGCCCTCTCCCGCCTCTCCCCCTCTCCCTCTCCCGCCTCTCGCCCTCTCCCGCCTCTCGCCCTCTCCCTCTCCCGCCTCTCGCCCTCTCCCTCTCCCGCCTCTCGCCCTCTCCCTCTCCCGCCTCTCGCCCTCTCCCTCTCCCGCCTCTCGCTCTCTCCCGCCTCTCGCTCTCTCCCGCCTCTCGCTCTCTCCCGCCTCTCGCTCTCTCCCGCCTCTCGCTCTCTCACGCCTCTCGCTCTCTCCCGCCTCTCGCTCTCTCCCGCCTCTCGCTCTCTCCCGCCTCTCGCTCTCTCCCGCCTCTCGCTCTCTCCCGCCTCTCGCTCTCTCCCGCCTCTCGCTCTCTCCCGCCTCTCGCTCTCTCCCGCCTCTCGCTCTCTCCCGCCTCTCGCTCTCTCCCGCCTCTCGCTCTCTCCCGCCTCTCGCTCTCTCCCGCCTCTCGCTCTCTCCCGCCTCTCGCTCTCTCCCGCCTCTCGCTCTCTCCCGCCTCTGCCTCTCGCTCTCTCCCGCCTCTGCCTCTCGCTCTCTCCCGCCTCTGCCTCTCGCTCTCTCCCGCCTCTGCCTCTCGCTCTCTCCCGCCTCTGCCTCTCGCTCTCTCCCGCCTCTCGCTCTCTATTCTGCCTCTCTCTCTCTCTTCTGCCTCTCTCTCTCTCTTCTGCCTCTCTCTCTCTTCTGCCTCTCTCTCTCTCTTCTGCCTCTCTCTCTCTCTTCTGCCTCTCTCTCTCTCTTCTGCCTCTCTCTCTCTCTTCTGCCTCTCTCTCTCTCTTCTGCCTCTCTCTCTCTCTTCTGCCTCTCTCTCTCTCTTCTGCCTCTCTCTCTCTCTTCTGCCTCTCTCTCTCTCTTCTGCCTCTCTCTCTCTCTTCTGCCTCTCTCTCTCTCTTCTGCCTCTCTCTCTCTCTCTCTTCTGCCTCTCTCTCTCTTCTGCCTCTCTCTCTCTTCTGCCTCTCTCTCTCTCTTCTGCCTCTCTCTCTCTCTTCTGCCTCTCTCTCTCTCTTCTGCCTCTCTCTCTCTCTTCTGCCTCTCTCTCTCTCTTCTGCCTCTCTCTCTCTCTTCTGCCTCTCTCTCTCTCTTCTGCCTCTCTCTCTCTCTTCTGCCTCTCTCTCTCTCTTCTGCCTCTCTCTCTCTCAAGCAGTTATCCCAATAGGTTAGTATTGATGGCTCCCCTCTCTCCTGCCTCTCTCCCTCTCAAGCAGTTATTCCAGTAGGTTAGCATTGATGGCTCTCTCTCTCTCCCTCTCTTTCTCTCTCCTAACAGAGGACTCTTTGTGTTTGGGTGGAGGTGGGGGACATTGGTGGGCATAGCACTGTCAGGCCACATACAGATGTCTCAGGACACAGGCTGTACTTTGGACATGTGTCCGGAGACATTACCCCTGACGGGCCCTCTACTCTTCCATCCCTCTACACCCTCATCTATCCCTCCATCCCCTCATTTATCCCTCCACCCCCTTGTCCATCCCTCCCTCCCCCTCCATCCCCTGCCTGGCGCTGTCTCCTCTCTTCACAGGGGTAATGATGTGTGAGACAGGTCGGGGGACCAGGGGGAGCGAGGCCAGATACTAGGCTTGGAACACACTGCTTTGTGTGAGACTCAATGGAAGGGAGATGGTGCCAGGAATAGACTGTGTGGGGTTTGTTAGTGTAGGCTGTGGGGGGGTTATTAGTGTAGGCTGTGGGGGGGTTGTTAGTGTAGGCTGTGGGAGGGGTATTAGTGTAGGCTGTGGGGGGGGGGGGTGTTAGTGTAGGCTGTGGGGGGGGGTTGTTAGTGTAGGCTGTGGGGGGGGGGTATTAGTGTAGACTGTGGGGGGGGTTATTAGTGTAGGATGTGGGGGGGGGGGGGTTGTTAGTGTAGGCTGTGGGGGGGATTGTTAGTGTAGGCTGTGGGGGGGGGGGTTATTAGTGTAGGATGTGGGGGGGTTGTTAGTGTAGGCTGTGGGGGGGTTGTTAGTGTAGGCTGTGGGGGGGTTGTTAGTGTAGGCTGTGGGGGGTTGATAGTGTAGGCTGTGGGGGGGTTATTAGTGTAGGCTGTGGGGGGTTGATAGTGTAGGCTGTGGGGGGGTTGTTAGTGTAGGCTGTGGGGGGGGGGGTTATTAGTGTAGGCTGTGGGGGGGGTTATTAGTGTAGGCTGTGGGGGGGAGTTATTAGTGTAGGCTGTGGGGGGGGTTATTAGTGTAGGCTGTGGGGGGGGTTATTAGTGTAGGCTGTGGGGGGGTTGTTAGTGTAGGCTTTGGCGGGGTTATTAGTGTAGCCTGTGGGGGGGTTGTTAGTGTAGGCTTTGGCGGGGTTATTAGTGTAGGCTTTGGCGTGGTTATTAGTGTAGGCTGTGGGGGGTTGATAGTGTAGGCTGTGGGGGGGTTGTTAGTGTAGGCTGTGGGGGGGTTGTTAGTGTAGGTTGTGGGGGGGTTGTTAGTGTAGGCTGTGGGGGGTTGTTAGTGTAGGCTGTGGGGGGTTGATAGTGTAGGCTGTGGGGGGGTTGTTAGTGTAGGCTGTGGGGGGGTTGTTAGTGTAGGCTGTGGGGGGGTTGATAGTGTAGGCTGTGGGGGGGTTGTTAGTGTAGGTTGTGGGGGGGTTGTTAGTGTAGGTTGTGGGGGGGTTGTTAGTGTAGGTTGTGGGGGGGGGTTGTTAGTGTAGGCTGTGGGGGGGTTGATAGTGTAGGCTGTGGGGGGTTGATAGTGTAGGCTGTGGGGGGGGGGTTGTTAGTGTAGGTTGTGGGGGGGGTTGTTAGTGTAGGCTGTGGGTGGAGAATTGCCCACATGATCTCATCCTTGGGGTAGTTACACTGTGATTTCAGGGTGCAGTCAAACGGAGAGCAAGTTTGCACAGATCCACATTGATGGGACTAATTATAAACATAATTGTGTTTGTGTGTGTGTCCCTGCATGCATGAACGAGAGAGTGAGATTGAGTGTGTGTGTGTGTGTGTGTGTGTGTGTGTGTGTGTGTGTGATCCAAGCCTCCAGTCATGCAGAAACTATGCTGCCTGGGTTTCTGTCACTGTGACTAATGGTGAACATGCATGTGAATAATGCAGTGTGTGTGTGTGTGTGTGGCTTCACCTGTATCAATGTGTGTGCGCATGAGCGTTTGCTTACTGGTGCAAATATGCCAATGTCTTGCTGTGAGCCGTCAGGTCCTATAGCCCAGAACAGATCACTGTACAGCAACAGCACAACATAACACAGTATCCCTGCACACACTCACTAACGCTATCGGACCGTCTCCAGCAGAGTTGATTCTTCAGATATCACTGCAACACGGTCTCATTACAATATGTCAAAATGGTGACGTCAAACCATTGTAGTTTTACATCACCTATGCTGACACATTATGTTAATGTACATTTCATGATCCGATTCTAAACTCTGCTGTTACAAAATAGTAGGGGGAGTGTGTTCTGATGTAGTTAAACTGTATGTAGCCTAGTGTTAAAGAGCGTTGGGTAACCAAAAGTTTGCCGGTTCGAATCCCTGAGCCGTCTAGGTAAAAAAAAAAAAAAAATCTGTCGATGTGCCATAGGTACAAATTACTGACAACACAGCTCTTAGCTCCCTCAGTAGAGGCCTACTGGACAACACAGCTCTTAGCTCCCTCAGTAGATGTCTACTGGACAACACAGCTCTTAGCTCCCTCAGTAGAGGCCTACTGGACAACACAGCTCTTAGCTCCCTCAGTAGAGGCCTACTGGACAACACAGCTCTTAGCTCCCTCAGTAGAGGCCTACTGGACAACACAGCTCTTAGCTCCCTCAGTAGAGGCCTACTGGACAACACAGCTCTTAGCACCCTCAGTAGAGGCCTACTGGACAACACAGCTCTTAGCTCCCTCAGTAGAGGCCTACTGGACAACACAGCTCTTAGCTCCCTCAGTAGAGGCCTACTGGACAACACAGCTCTTAGCTCCCTCAGTAGAGGCCTACTGGACAACACAGCTCTTAGCTCCCTCAGTAGAGGCCTACTGGACAACACAGCTCTTAGCTCCCTCAGTAGAGGCCTACTGGACAACACAGCTCTTAGCTCCCTCAGTAGCTGTCTACTGGACAACACAGCTCTTAGCTCCCTCAGTAGAGGCCTACTGGACAACACAGCTCTTAGCTCCCTCAGTAGAGGCCTACTGGACAACACAGCTCTTAGCTCCCTCAGTAGAGGCCTACTGGACAACACAGCTCTTAGCTCCCTCAGTAGAGGTCTACTGGACAACACAGCTCTTAGCTCCCTCAGTAGATGTCTACTGGACAACACAGCTCTTAGCTCCCTCAGTAGAGGCCTACTGGACAACACAGCTCTTAGCTCCCTCAGTAGAGGCCTACTGGACAACACAGCTCTTAGCTCCCTCAGTAGAGGCCTACTGGACAACACAGCTCTTAGCTCCCTCAGTAGATGTCTACTGGACAACACAGCTCTTAGCTCCCTCAGTAGAGGCCTACTGGACAACACAGCTCTTAGCTCCCTCAGTAGAGGCCTACTGGACAACACAGCTCTTAGCTCCCTCAGTAGAGGCCTACTGGACAACACAGCTCTTAGCTCCCTCAGTAGAGGCCTACTGGACAACACAGCTCTTAGCTCCCTCAGTAGATGTCTACTGGACAACACAGCTCTTAGCTCCCTCAGTAGAGGCCTACTGGACAACACAGCTCTTAGCTCCCTCAGTAGATGTCTACTGGACAACACAGCTCTTAGCTCCCTCAGTAGAGGCCTACTGGACAACACAGCTCTTAGCTCCCTCAGTAGAGGCCTACTGGACAACACAGCTCTTAGCTCCCTCAGTAGATGTCTACTGGACAACACAGCTCTTAGCTCCCTCAGTAGAGGCCTACTGGACAACACAGCTCTTAGCTCCCTCAGTAGAGGCCTACTGGACAACACAGCTCTTAGCTCCCTCAGTAGAGGCCTACTGGACAACACAGCTCTTAGCTCCCTCAGTAGAGGTCTACTGGACAACACAGCTCTTAGCTCCCTCAGTAGAGGCCTACTGGACAACACAGCTCTTAGCTCCCTCAGTAGAGGCCTACTGGACAACACAGCTCTTAGCTCCCTCAGTAGAGGCCTACTGGACAACACAGCTCTTAGCTCCCTCAGTAGAGGCCTACTGGACAACACAGCTCTTAGCTCCCTCAGTAGATGTCTACTGGACAACACAGCTCTTAGCTCCCTCAGTAGAGGCCTACTGGACAACACAGCTCTTAGCTCCCTCAGTAGATGTCTACTGGACAACACAGCTCTTAGCTCCCTCAGTAGAGGCCTACTGGACAACACAGCTCTTAGCTCCCTCAGTAGAGGCCTACTGGACAACACAGCTCTTAGCTCCCTCAGTAGATGTCTACTGGACAACACAGCTCTTAGCTCCCTCAGTAGAGGCCTACTGGACAACACAGCTCTTAGCTCCCTCAGTAGAGGCCTACTGGACAACACAGCTCTTAGCTCCCTCAGTAGATGTCTACTGGACAACACAGCTCTTAGCTCCCTCAGTAGAGGCCTACTGGACAACACAGCTCTTAGCTCCCTCAGTAGAGGCCTACTGGACAACACAGCTCTTAGCTCCCTCAGTAGATGTCTACTGGACAACACAGCTCTTAGCTCCCTCAGTAGAGGCCTACTGGACAACACAGCTCTTAGCTCCCTCAGTAGAGGCCTACTGGACAACACAGCTCTTAGCTCCCTCAGTAGATGTTTACTGGACAACACAGCTCTTAGCTCCCTCAGTAGAGGCCTACTGGACAACACAGCTCTTAGCTCCCTCAGTAGAGGCCTACTGGACAACACAGCTCTTAGCTCCCTCAGTAGAGGCCTACTGGACAACACAGCTCTTAGCTCCCTCAGTAGAGGCCTACTGGACAACACAGCTCTTAGCTCCCTCAGTAGATGTCTACTGGACAACACAGCTCTTAGCTCCCTCAGTAGAGGCCTACTGGACAACACAGCTCTTAGCTCCCTCAGTAGAGGCCTACTGGACAACACAGCTCTTAGCTCCCTCAGTAGATGTTTACTGGACAACACAGCTCTTAGCTCCCTCAGTAGAGGCCTACTGGACAACACAGCTCTTAGCTCCCTCAGTAGAGGCCTACTGGACAACACAGCTCTTAGCTCCCTCAGTAGAGGCCTACTGGACAACACAGCTCTTAGCTCCCTCAGTAGAGGCCTACTGGACAACACAGCTCTTAGCTCCCTCAGTAGATGCCTACTGTATAACTTATTTCTATTGTTTTTAATCTTTTTAATGAATTTATCTTATTAACACTGTGTTCTAGCTAGCTATTTGTGTAGGTAAGCTATCAAGTAAACACAATGATATGTAACCCCATGTACCTTGATGCAACAGCATCTGCTAAAATATATCTAAGATGACATTGTTCACGAGAGAGATGACATTACTTGTCGTCCATTTCATTATCTAGAATGTCCCAGTCCAAAACACTGTAGTAGCCTGCATCAGAACACCAGAGTAGACTAACTCTGAAGTTACTTGTCAGCCACTGGCCTCAAGGCTTCTAAATTCTAGTTTTTTTCTACCGTTTCCTGGTTGCCTCTTTGCATACGCTATTGAGGTGTCCAAAATGTAGTCACGCCGATTTGCCTGTCACATTAACAGTGGCACAGTGGCACCTCGCTTTTACCACCACGACCCTAGAAACAAATGAGCTGTTTATACACAAAGAGATCCTTCCTCTTCGCTCCACCAGCCTCCGTTTCTCCTCTCCTCCCCTCTCCCTCCATCCCTCCCTCTTTGTCTCTCTCTCCCCAGGGTAAATGTTATTCAACCTCTCAAGATTTGAATGATGTGATATAAATATCAGTTATTTACGATCAGTTCCTTTAATGTGACATGGAGTCAACAAAGCATTAGGGGTTATCATCTTTGTGTAAATAATCTATAGTATAAACTATATCAATATCACCGCGATACGAAACATACAGACAAACAGCTAGTTAGTCTTCAGAAAACGAGCACGGCCAAAACACCACAACCTACAGTTCCACAGCTACATGAACTTCTCTACTCTAGTCTTAGTCAGTGTTTTGTTAGCATCCAGAGTATGACAACTCAATCAACAACGTGTCTCTGTACTTGAACACGGGAATCATTAGCATCCATGCAGCACCGTAAGACCAGAAAAAAAAAAGAACAACACAATTATCTGAGATGTGAGAGGTACTTGTTAGTATTCAGTCTGAAGACTGGGTGGTAGGATGGGGCTTCTAGGTTGATGTCTCGTCTGTTTACTCTTAGTAATCAGTGGCTGTGTAAGACGTGGGAGGTAGCAAACACAAGAGCTGGGGGTGGAAGGAGAGACGTTGGGAATTGGCTTTCCACTCCAAGACACACACACACACACACACAACGCCATCTGCTCCTGAGCAAAGAGCACCCATCGCGGGGGCAAGTTGAGCTCACAGGGGGAGTGTTCTGTTTACTGTGATGATGAGTGTGTGTTTTAAGAGGGGGGGGGGGGGGGGGGGGTTCCAGCGGTGACATATCAACGATCACAAATAAAGGGCAAGCAAACACACTAAAGAGCCCAGCTCCCCTGTCAACACACACACACACACACACACACACACCCTCGCTGCTGTTCTGATTCCTTCAAGATATTATCAGAGAAAGAGACAAGGGGGAGGGAGGGAGGGGACAGGAGGAGACCAGTGCGCTTCCTATCAAGCCACAGAGGCTTGATGTGATGTCATCAAGAGGAGCTTCAAAACAGCAGTGTGCCCCATCTGTTCCCTTCCCCCTCCTCTCTCACTCACTCACACACACAATTTAAAAAAAAAACGTTCATATAGAAATGTGACAGTTTATGTACTGTATGACATGTATATATAGCATAGAGTAAGAGAGGCTTTATTAACCAATCAGACGTGAGGGGGTGTGGTACACGGCCAATATACCACGGCTAAGGGCTGCTCTTACGCACAACGCAACGCGGAGTGCCTGGATACTGCCCTTAGCCGTGGTATACTGCCCTTAGCCGTGGTATACTGCCCTTAGCCGTGGTATACAGCCCTTAGCCGTGGTATACAGCCCTTAGCCGTGGTATACAGCCCTTAGCCGTGGTATACAGCCCTTAGCCGTGGTATACTGCCCTTAGCCGTGGTATACTGCCCTTAGCCGTGGTATACTGCCCTTAGCCGTGGTATACTGCCCTTAGCCGTGGTATACAGCCCTTAGCCGTGGTATACTGCCCTTAGCCGTGGTATACTGCCCTTAGCCGTGGTATACAGCCCTTAGCCGTGGTATACTGCCCTTAGCCGTGGTATACTGCCCTTAGCCGTGGTATACTGCCCTTAGCCGTGGTATACTGCCCTTAGCCGTGGTATACTGCCCTTAGCCGTGGTATACAGCCCTTAGCCGTGGTATACTGCCCTTAGCCGTGGTATACTTCCCATTTACCACAAACTCCCGAGGTGCCTTATTGCTATTATGAACTGGTTACCAACATAATTGGAATAGTAAAAACAAAGTTTTCTGTTTTTTTGTCTTAATTCTTGTTTGATTCACAATAAACAATATTTTGCATGCCCACGGTGGGCATGTTGTGTAAATCAAATGATACAACCCCCCCAAAAAATCCATTGTAATTCCAGGTTGTAAGGCAACAAAGTAGGAAAAATACCAAGGGGGGTGAATACTTTCACAAGCCACTGTACATATGTTTGTAAGCATATACACACACACACATCTGACAATCTATTCGTTGAATCATTATCCAATCTACAGTGAAACCCTGCGACACTCAGAACCTTGCCAAACACGCTACCATTACCCGCTGGTCCTAATTACCAATAAGGGCTTCCTCATTGCAGCTCAATTTGATGGAGTAGGAAAGAGAAAAGTTCATAATCATGTTAAATTAGCGCTCCTTCACATTCAATCTCAGCCCTTCTAACGTCCTTAATGACTTATTTGTACCAATTATTCGCTTTGCTGAACTCATTAAACCCCTATTCACCTCCTGAGTTAACTGATTGCTTCGACAAGTAGGCCTGCATCGAGTACCTCCTCCGATCCGGCTGCGGCGAGTACCTCCTCCGGCTGCGGCGAGAACGTACAGTTACGTCAACCTCGGAGCGAGAGGATTGGCTTTTTTGGTTTCTTAAATGGAAGGATGAGAGACTTGTAGAGATGTGAGATGTTTATGGTAAGAAAACGGTAACGTCAACAATCCTGTTTGTTATTAACAATTCTTCTGGATGTAGGCAGTCGGACGCCGTCTCTCTCGGTCAGAGAGTAAATGAACGTCAGATCTTTATAAGCAGTCAGCATCGGACAGATAAAGCTCCTTAGTCACTGACTGTTTACAATTATCTGACAATCATTTTGATGAATAAAATGGGTTGAATGCTGGTAGTCCAGCATTTTAAATCTTTATGAAGAAAACATTTAGCAATAATATTAGATGAATGCTATATAATATGCTTCATTGGGTTTTGTCAATGAGGCTAATTAAATCCATTTCAAATCCTGATTCATTTGTTTCTTCCTGAAGGACATCATTATTTACTTGTTGTTGACACTGCAGCTGTCCACCATTAGCTTGCTGTGCTCAATGCTTACTTGGCTAATTGCCTGGTTTCTATGAGTGGCAGAACAGTCCTACATATAAGCACACACACACACACACACACACACACACATCCAGACCCCACACACACACACACACACACACACACACATCCAGACCCCACACACACACATCCAGACACACACGGACACACCGAGGTCATTGAGAGGGCTGTTGCAGGTTGTGTGTGAGTGTGCGTGTGTGTCTGGACGCGTGTGTATGTCTGTGTGTGTCGATGCATGTGTGTGTGCGTGCGTGTGTCTGTGTGTGTCTGGATGCGTCTGTCTGTATGAGCGTTCTTCTTCCATTTGTGGCTGCTAACAAGCTGTGCCCACAGACAGACAGTGACACACACACACTCTCTCTCGCTCTGTTGGAAAGAGACGGTGATCTCTGCCACAGGCTGTCTCCACACTGACTGTCCCAGGAAGTGAGTCATCATCTAGCTGTTCCTCTATGTGTCATTACTTGTCTTGGTGCACCGATGCATAGCTAATGTTACAACACACACTGCTTCTGCAATGAAAGCCTTCTCACAGGCACTGTAACCACTAAACCACTAAACCTCTGGTGACTTCAACATCCCCTTTTGTAAATCTAGCTACTTACCGTAAATTATTTGTGACACTGTTGTGATGTACAGTTCAAATAAAGTGTCACAGATCAGTTGACAAATGTTGGGTGTTAAAAAACTGTTCTAAATCTAATCAAGCCTTGGTTGGATCAGGTTAATGGATGATAAGCCTTGGTTGGATCAGGTTAATGGATGTGGATGATAAGCCTTGGTTGGATCAGGTTAATGGATGATAAGCCTTGGTTGGATCAGGTTAATGGATAATAAGCCTTGGTTGGATCAGGTTAATGGATGATAAGCCTTGGTTGGATCAGGTTAATGGATGATAAGCCTTGGTTGGATCAGGGTAATGGATAATAAGCCTTGGTTGGATCAGGTTAATGGATGTGGATGATAAGCCTTGGTTGGATCAGGTTAATGGATGATAAGCCTTGGTTGGATCAGGTTAATGGATGTGGATAATAAGCCTTGGTTGGATCAGGTTAATGGATGATAAGCCTTGGTTGGATCAGGTTAATGGATGATAAGCCTTGGTTGGATCAGGTGAATGGATGTGGATAATAAGCCTTGGTTGGATCAGGTTAATGGATGTGGATAAGCCTCGGTTGGATCAGGTTAATGGATGATAAGCCATGGTTGGATCAGGTTAATGGATGATAAGCCTTGGTTGGATCAGGTTAATGGATGTGGACAATAAGACGGCCTCAGTGATCCTGATACACTGGTGATGATATCTCAGATCAGATAAACCAACCCATATCAGTTCTCCTCCCATTAAAAAAAAAATCACTCAGATACACACACACACGCACTCACACACAAACATACACACACACCTCTGCTCTGACTGAGGAAAGCAGTGTTTGCATTCCTGTGAACTTATATGACACCAGTGTGGGATGACTATGCAGTTGAATCACTTAGTGGAATCCCAACACAGAACCAGTCCTATATTGTGAAATGACTAACATCGTCCCCCCCAACACACACACACCATCCTCAGCATTCCATGGATAAGAAGTAAGGGTGCCTCACTATTGGGTGAAGCTCACCACAGAAAAAGTCCAGACTCTCAAAGAACCTTCTATCCCTTCTACCTCCCTCTCTCTTCAATGCCCACTCCCACCAACCCTCAACCCCCCACAGCACCCTGTATTCCCCCACTCCAAATATGTTAAGCAGGGTTGCATTGGCAGTCAGGTGGTATTAGTGTTAGCTGGCAGGCTATGCTGTGACCCCCCCCCCCTCCTCAACTCCTTCTCCATGCTTTGTGATGACAGTGTTTGATCAGGGTAATAATGTCTCCACTGTGGAGGAGAGAGAGACTGGTCTGGACCGGCTGGGCATAGAAGCAGGCAGAGAAACTCTAATCCATAACACTGCATTCCTACTGCCCCAATCGCCTTACACAAGGACCACCCAGGACACACTATGTTCTCTCTCTTTCTCTATTTTCACTGCCCCTCTCCCTCTTTCTGTCTGTGTGTGTGTGTGTGCGTGAGTGAGCTCATTGGTCATCAGAGAGAGAGCGGTGAGAGAGGGAATGTGAGAGCATGAGAGAGAAAAGATGGCAAGGGAACAAGAGACTGACTCACCATTTCATCACCCTTCCTCTCCACTCTTCTCTCCCAGTCCCCCTCTCTAATTTGGGACCCGGCTCTGAAGTGGCCACTTGTGTCCGTGTGTCCGATGGCCCTGTGATGAAAGCACTCTAGTCAAGGGTCAGAGTTAGAGGAAGCTATCAGAAACTCACTCTCACAAAGATGACCTCTCAGAACCCACCGTGGCCGTGCTGAAGGAGAACAGATGACCTCTCAGAACCCACCGTGGCCGTGCTGAAGGAGAACAGATGACCTCTCAGAACCCACCGTGGCCGTGCTGAAGGAGAACAGATGACCTCCCAGAACCCACCGTGGCCGTGCTGAAGGAGAACAGATGACCTCCCAGAACCCACCGTGGCCGTGCTGAAGGAGAACAGATGACCTCCCAGAACCCACCGTGGCCGTGCTGAAGGAGAACAGATGACCTCCCAGAACCCACCCTGGCCGTGCTGAAGGAGAACAGCCCTCCACTGTCTTCCTTTAATCTGCAGCTATTCTCCCAGACTACTATATTAATAAAGTGAGGAATACAGAGTCTTTCTCTCAGACACACACACACCCACACACACACACCCACACCCACACCCGCACACACTTAAAAAGAAACAAACGTACACAAGCATACACACAGTGAACTCAGCCTGGGTACTCAAGAGCTGCCTACTTCAGCGGTACAAAGGGGAAGAGAGAGTTTGAGAGGGATAGTACTGCTGAGTGGGAGTGGGTGTGTGTTACAGTGAAATGCCCTTCTTGCAAATTCAAATCCCAGCAACCAATAAATGATTAAAAAAAATTATGAATAGGAAGAATAAGAAATATACAATTAAGTGAGAATACTGTTTACAGGAAAGATTTCAAAAGAGATGGAGGTAGATATCTAAAACATTAAGGGAACACTAAAATAACACATCCTAGATCTGAATGAATGAAATATTCTTATTAAATACTTTTTTCTTTACATATTTGAATGTGCTGACAACAAAATCACACAAAAATTATCAATTGACATATTTATCAACCCATGGAGGTCTGGATTTGGAGTCACACTCAAAATTAAAGTGGAAAACCACACTACAGGCTGATCCAACTTTGATGTGATGTCCTTAAAACAAGTCAAAATGATGCTCAGTAGTGTGTGTGGCCTCCACGTGCCTGTATGACCTCCCTACAACGCCTGGGCATGCTCCTGATGAGGTGGCGGATGGTCTCCTGAGGGATCTCCTCCCAGACCTGGACTAAAGCATCCGCCAACTCCTGGACAGTCTGTGGTGCAACGTGGCGTTGGTGGATGGAGCGAGACATGATGTCCCAGATGTGCTCAATTGGATTCAGGTCTGGGGAACGGGCGGGCCCGTCCATAGCATCAATGCCTTCCTCTTGCAGGAACTGCTGACACACTCCAGCCACATGAGGTCTAGCATTGTCTTGCATTAGGAGGAACCCAGGGCCAACCGCACCAGCATATGGTCTCACAAGGGGTCTGAGGATCTCATCTCGGTACCTAATGGCAGTCAGGCTACCTCTGGCGAGCACATGGAGGCTGTGCGGCCCCCCAAAGAAATGCCACCCCACACCATGACTGACCCACCGCCAAACCGGTCATGCTGGAGGATGGTGCAGGCAGCAGAACGTTCTCCACGGCATCTCCAGACTGTCACATGTGCTCAGTGTGAACCTGCTTTCATCTGTGAAGAGCACAGGGCGCCAGTGGCGAATTTGCCAATCTTGGTGTTCTCTGGCAAATGCCAAACATCCTGCACGGTGTTGGGCTGTAAGCTCAACCCCCACCTGTGGACGTCGGGCCCTCATACCACCCTCATGGAGTCTGTTTCTGACCGTTTGAGCAGACACATGCACATTTGTGGCCTGCTGGAGGTCATTTTGCAAGGCTCTGGCAGTGCTCCTCCTGCTCCTCCTTGCACAAAGGTGGAGGTAGCGGTCCTGCTGCTGGGTTGTTGCCCTCCTACGGCCTCCTCCACGTCTCCTGATGTACTGGCCTGTCTCCTGGTAGCGCCTCCATGCTCTGGACACTACGCTGACAGACACAGCAAACCTTCTTGCCACAGCTCGCATTGATGTGTCATCCTGGATGAGCTGCACTAAGTGAGCCACTTGTGTGGGTTGTAGCCTCCGTCTCATGCTACCACTAGAGTGAAAGCACCGCCAGCATTCAAAAGTGACCAAAACATCAGCCAGGAAGCATAGGAACTGAGTAGTGGTCTGTGGTCAACCACTCCTTTATTGGGGGTGTCTTGCTAATTGCCTATAATTTCTACCTGTTGTGTATTCCATTTGCACATCAGCATGTGAAATTTATTGTCAATCAGTGTTGCTTCCTAAGTGGACAGTTTGATTTCACAGAAGTGTGATTGACTTGGAGTTACATTGTGTTGTTTAAGTGTTCCCTTTATTTTATTTAGTTTCAGTTGAAAGGTCTGTCTATTCACCTGTGATCAGACAGTACGAAGAAAAACCAACCCAATGTTAATGGTCGCCTCAGAAAAGGACTTGTATCATTTCCTGTTTGAAGGTGAAATGGGAACCAGACGCCCTGCAGTGAGTTTGCAGCTCTCCCCACGATATTCTAACAATGAGAACCAGACGCCCTGCAGTGAGACTGCAGCTCTCCCCAGGATATTCTAACAATGAGAACCAGACGCTCTGCAGTGAGTCTCTCCTCAGGATATTCTAACAATGGGAACCAGACGCCCTGCAGTGAGTTTGCAGCTCTCCCCAGGATATAACAATGGGAACCAGACGACCTGCAGTGAGTTTGCAGCTCTCCCCAGGATATTCTAACAATGAGAACCAGATGTCCTGCAGTGAGTCTCTCCCCAGGATATTCTAACAATGGGAACCAGATGTCCTGCAGTGAGTTTGCAGCTCTCCCCAGGATATTCTAACAATGAGAATCAGACGGCCTGCAGTGAGTTATTAGCTCTCCCCAGGATATTCTAACAATGAGAACCAGACGCCCTGCAGTGAGTTTGCAGCTCTCCCCAGGATATAACAATGGGAACCAGACGCCCTGCAGTGAGTTTGCAGCTCTCCCCAGGATATAACAATGGGAACCAGACGCCCTGCAGTGAGTTTGCAGCTCTCCCCAGTATATTCTAACAATGGGAACCAGACGGTCTGCAGTGAGTTATTAGCTCTCCCCAGGATATTCTAACAATGAGAACCAGATGTCCTGCAGTGAGTCTCTCCCCAGGATATTCTAACAATGAGAACCAGACGCCCTGCAGTGAGTTTGCAGCTCTCTCCAGGACATAACAATGGGAACCAGACGACCTGCAGTGAGTTTGCAGCTCTCCCCAGGATATTCTAACAATGAGAACCAGACGCCCTTCAGTGAGATTGCAGCTCTCCCCAGGATATTCTAACAATGAGAACCAGACGCCCTGCAGTGAGTTTGCAGCTCTCCCCAGGATATTCTAACAATGAGAACCAGACGCCCTGCAGTGAGATTGCAGCTCTCCCCAGGATATTCTAACAATGGGAACCAGATACCCTGCAGTGAGTTTGCAGCTCTCCCCAGGATATTCTAACAATGGGAACCAGATACCCTGCAGTGAGTTTGCAGCTCTCCCCCGTATATTCTAACAATGAGGACCAGACGCCCTGCAGTGAGATTGCAGCTCTTCCCAGGATATTCTAACAATGAGAACCAGACGCCCTGCAGTGAGTTTGCAGCTCTCCCCAGGATATTCTAACAATGAGAGCCAGACGCCCTGCAGTGAGTTTGCAGCTCTCCCCAGGATATAACAATGAGAACCAGACGTCCTGCAGTGAGTTTGTAGCTCTCCCCAGGATATAACAATTGGAACCAGATACTCTGCAGTGAGTTTGCAGCTCTCCCCAGGACATAACAATGGGAACCAGACGACCTGCAGTGAGTCTCTCCCCAGGACATTCTAACAATGGGAACCAGACGCCCTGCAGTGAGTTTGCAGCTCTCCCCAGTATATAACAATGAGAACCAGACGCCCTGCAGTGAGTTTGCAGATCTCCCCAGGATATAACAATTGGAACCAGATACCCTGCAGTGAGTTTGCAGCTCTCCCCAGGACATAACAATGGGAACCAGATACCCTGCAGTGAGTTTGCAGCTCTCCCCAGGATATAACAATGAGAACCAGACGTCCTGCAGTGAGTTTGTAGCTCTCCCCAGGATATAACAATGAGAACCAGACGTCCTGCAGTGAGTTTGCAGTTCTCCCCAGGATATAACAATGGGAACCAGATACCCTGCAGTGAGTTTGCAGCTCTCCCCAGGATATAACAATGAGAGCCAGACGCCCTGCAGTGAGTTTGCAGCTCTCCCCAGGACATAACAATGGGAACCAGACGTCCTGCAGTGAGTTTGCAGATCTCCCCAGGATATAACAATGAGAACCAGACGTCCTGCAGTGAGTTTGCAGCTCTCCCCAGGACATAACAATGAGAGCCAGACGCCCTGCAGTGAGTTTGCAGCTCTCCCCAGGACATAACAATGAGAGCCAGACGCCCTGCAGTGAGTTTGCAGCTCTCCCCAGGACATAACAATGAGAACCAGACGCCCTGCAGTGAGTTTGCAGCTCTCCCCAGGACATAACAATGAGAACCAGACGTCCTGCAGTGAGTTTGCAGCTCTCCCCAGGACATAACAATGAGAGCCAGACGCCCTGCAGTGAGTTTGCAGCTCTCCCCAGGACATAACAATGAGAGCCAGACGCCCTGCAGTGAGTTTGCAGATCTCCCCAGGACATAACAATGGGAACCAGACGTCCTGCAGTGAGTTATTAGCTCTCCCCAGGATATAACAATGAGAACCAGACGTCCTGCAGTGAGTTTGCAGCTCTCCCCAGGATATAACAATGAGAACCAGACGCCCTGCAGTGAGTTTGCAGATCTCCCCAGGATATAACAATGAGAACCAGATGCCCTGCAGTGAGTCTCTCCCCAGGATATAACAATGGGAACCAGACGTCCTGCAGTGAGTTTGCAGCTCTCCCCAGGATATTCTAACAATGAGAACCAGATGCCCTGCAGTGAGTTTGCAGATCTCCCCAGGATATTCTTATAATGGGAATCAGCTGCTGAAGACAAGTGTCACTTTACTCCCAAAATGACAAATTCCTCACATTTTCTGGATATCAAGGATTTGAAGTAACTGCCAGTTCCAGTACTAACCCCAAGTTAACCATTAGCATTAAGTGCAGAACAATGGGATTTTCTAGGACCAGTTCCAGTACTAACCCCAAGTTAACCATTAGCATTAAGTGCAGAACAATGGGATTTTCTAGGACCAGTTCCAGTACTAACCCCAAGTTAACCATTAGCTATTAAGTGCAGAACAATGGGATTTTCTAGGACCAGTTCCAGTACTAACCCCAAGTTAATGCTAATGGTTAAGTGCAGAACAATGGGATTTTCTAGGACCAGTTCCAGTACTAACCCCAAGTTAACCATTAGCATTAAGTGCAGAACAATGGGATTTTCTAGGACCAGTTCCAGTACTAACCCCAAGTTAACCATTAGCTATTAAGTGCAGAACAATGGGATTTTCTAGGACCAGTTCCAGTACTAACCCCAAGTTAATGCTAATGGTTAAGTGCAGAACAATGGGATTTTCTAGGACCAGTTCCAGTACTAACCCCAAGTTAACTATTAGCATTAAGTGCAGAACAATGGGATTTTCTAGGACCATGCGAACACGTTCCAACTGCAGCTCAGACAGAGGTGTAGCAGCAACACATGAAGCAATGGGAAAAGCCCAATCATTCCTAAAGAGGTGAGACTGGCTCATTTGCTTCAGTTTCCTTCTACGGCTCCCAAGTGAGTCATCAGAGCTCAATGCAGCCTGGAACTCTTCTCTCCACACATACTGCTCACTTAATGCTGCATTCAATGGAGACAAAGAGAAGCAGCACTAGTTTAACATGTCACCAATGACGCAAAGTAAAAGGTCCTGTTGTCCCTCCTATGACCTGGTCACTGTCCCTCCTCTGACCTGGTCACTGTCCCTCCTATGACCTGGTCACTGTCCCTCCTCTGACCTGGTCACTGTCCCTCCTCTGACCTGGTCACTGTCCCTCCTCTGACCTGGTCACTGTCCCTCCTCTGACCTGGTCACTGTCCCTCCTCTGACCTGGTCACTGTCCCTCCTCTGACCTGGTCACTGTCCCTCCTCTGACCTGGTCACTGTCCCTCCTCTGACCTGGTCACTGTCCCTCCTATGACCTGGTCACTGTCCCTCCTATGATGGAGGAGGACATGTACGTACACAGTACACACACTGTATACCGTTAACACATGGGTCCATATTTACACACACCGTATACCGTTAACGCACGGGGCCATATTTACACACACCGTATATCGTTAACGCATGGGCCCATATTTACACACACTGTATACCGTTAACGCATGGGCCCATATTTACACACACCGTATATCGTTAACGCACGGGTCCATATTTACACACACACACAGTTGCTTGGAATAGAATCGCTCTTTGTCCCGCTATAGTCACCATCACACACACCAGTATCACGACCTGACAGCCAGAACCCCCGCTCAAGTGCAAATTAGTACTGTGGCCACTTGTGGTGGAAGCAGAGAAAGAGGGGGAACCATTGACACTAGAGCAAGAGAGAGGGGCTTTAGGATCCAATAACTACATGTTGTTTCCTATCCAGGAGAGAGAGGCTTTAGGATCCAATAACTACATGTTGTTTACTATCTCAGAGAGAAGAGAGAGAGAGACTTTAGGACCCAATAACTACATGTTGTTTCCTATCTCAGAGAGAAGAGAGAGAGAGACTTTAGGACCCAATAACTACATGTTGTTTCCTATCCAGGAGAGAGAGGCTTTAGGATCCAATAACTACATGTTGTTTACTATCTCAGAGAGAAGAGAGAGACTTTAGGACCCAATAACTACATGTTGTTTCCTATCTAGGAGAGAGAGAGGGAGGGGCTTTAGGACCCAATAACTACATGTTGTTTCCTATCCAGGAGAGAGAGGGAGGGGCTTTAGGATCCAATAACTACATGTTGTTTCCTATCCAGGACAGGAGAGAGTATTTAGGACCCAATAACTACATGTTGTTTCCTATCCAGGAGAGAGAGGCTTTAGGACCCAATAACTACATGTTGTTTCCTATCTCAGAGAGAAGAGAGAGAGAGGCTTTAGGACCCAATAACTACATGTTGTTTCCTATCCAGGACAGGAGAGAGTATTTAGGACCCAATAACTACATGTTGTTTCCTATCTCAGAGAGAAGAGAGAGAGGCTTTAGGATCCAATAACTACATGTTGTTTCCTATCCAGGACAGGAGAGAGTATTTAGGACCCAATAACTACATGTTGTTTCCTATCCAGGAGAGAGAGAGGGAGGGCTTTAGGACCCAATAACTACATGTTGTTTCCTATCCAGGAGAGAGAGGGAGGGGCTTTAGTACCCAATAAATACATGTTGTTTCCTATCCAGGACAGGAGAGAGTATTTAGTACCCAATAAATACATGTTGTTTCCTATCCAGGAGAGAGAGAGGGAGGGCTTTAGTACCCAATAAATACATGTTGTTTCCTATCCAGGAGAGAGAGAGGGAGGGCTTTAGAACCCAATAACTACATGTTGTTTCCTATCCAGGAGAGAGAGAGAGGGAGGGGCTTTAGGACCCAATAACTACATGTTGTTTCCTATCCAGGACAGGAGAGAGTATTTAGTACCCAATAAATACATGTTGTTTCCTATCCAGGAGAGAGAGAGGGAGGGCTTTAGTACCCAATAAATACATGTTGTTTCCTATCCAGGAGAGAGAGAGGGAGGGCTTTAGAACCCAATAACTACATGTTGTTTCCTATCCAGGAGAGAGAGAGGGAGGGCTTTAGGACCCAATAAATACATGTTGTTTCCTATCCAGGAGAGAGAGAGAGGGAGGGCTTTAGGACCCAATAACTACATGTTGTTTCCTATCCAGGAGAGAGAGAGAGGGAGGGCTTTAGGACCCAATAACTACATGTTGTTTCCTATCCAGGAGAGAGAGAGAGAGGGCTTTAGGACCCAATAACTACATGTTGTTTCCTATCCAGGACAGGAGAGAGGGGCTTTAGGACCCAATAACTACATGTTGTTTCCTATCCAGGACAGGAGAGAGGGGCTTTAGGACCCAATAACTACATGTTGTTTCCTATCCAGGAGAGAGAGAGGGCTTTAGGACCCAATAACTACATGTTGTTTCCTATCCAGGAGAGAGGGAGGGGCTTTAGGACCCAATAACTACATGTTGTTTCCTATCCAGGAGAGAGAGAGAGGGAGGGGCTTTAGTACCCAATAAATACATGTTGTTTCCTATCCAGGAGAGAGAGAGGGAGGGCTTTAGGACCCAATAAATACATGTTTCCTATCCAGGAGAGAGAGAGGGAGGGCTTTAGGACCCAATAAATACATGTTGTTTCCTATCCAGGAGAGAGAGAGGGAGGGCTTTAGGACCCAATAACTACATGTTGTTTCCTATCCAGGAGAGAGGGAGGGGCTTTAGGACCCAATAAATACATGTTGTTTCCTATCCAGGAGAGAGGGAGGGGCTTTAGGACCCAATAACTACATGTTGTTTCCTATCCAGGAGAGAGGGAGGGGCTTTAGGACCCAATAACTACATGTTGTTTCCTATCCAGGACAGGAGAGAGGGGCTTTAGGACCCAATAACTACATGATTTAAGAACATAACGTATCCATACTCCACTGCAGCTGATCAGGTGTGGATAGTCCTGTAGTCTCGTCTTCGCTCTCTTCCACGAAATTCGGAGGAAACCATTAAACAACTGGAGGGTCTCAACTAACAGACAACTGAAAACATTGGCTTGACACACTGCCATCTTGAGTAGACTAGTTTCATCAGGTCCAGCCCTATGCACAGACCCCATAATCCAGTAGTAAGTCTGTGGCAGCTACTGTGACTGGGCGTGTGTGTGTGTGTCGTGCCTGTGGTTTCAGCGAGGCGCTGAGGCAGCAGTGTGTGACACTCTTAAGTCACACGGGTGGTTTGGCAACACACCCAGATCCTCAGCAATGCGTCTCCTCTCCCAGCATTAGTCTGTTGAACAGCCTGCGACCACAACGACAAGCCTGGACAGCAGCCTACTGACTCCACTGCTATTCAACAGGCTCCCACACACACACACACACCTCATATACAGCATCCAGTTAACTACAAGGAATCACCAGGCATATGTTTGAGGTTAGGTATTCATTATGAAACAGTTAAAAGTGTTTAAGTATCACATCAAGTGTGGGGTATAAGTGGAAGACTCCAGTGGTTTAGACTCTACACTCAAACGTATCTACTTTCAAACCTATTAAGAGGAAGTTAATGTCAGGGCAGACACAGACACCCACGGCTCTCGTAGAAGTACTGAAAACGCTCTTTGCTACAACGACTGCGCGCTTCCTCAACAATATGTTGCATTGAAATGAACTGGGAAGTCTTTCTACAAAAACAAACTGTTTATTGGATGATCATCAACTGTACATTATGTTCAGTGCTGACACAGTTTTGCTACATACTTTGGTTGTGAATTGGAGACGCTCACATTTCACCCCTCGTTATGACTGAAGGAAAGGAGGGTATTGGGGGCGCAGTGAACAATTTGAGTGTTCACCCCAACAGCTGAACGGTGAAGGAAGATATTCCCCTTAGACACAGAGCATCTTACCCTCAGCACCATTTGGGTACCAAACAGATCCGTGTCTAGAGGCACCTTCATCCTACTCGGTACTGAACATTATGTAGATGCTGGTCACAATGCTAACTTCTGTTTTACATTTTGAAAGATCGTAATAGCCAACCCTAGCACTTAACAGGCACTGTATATCGACTGGAATCCAAGTCCGGTTATGATGATGTACTGATAAATGAGGATAGAGGATCAAATCAATGGATTCCATAGAAGCATGTTCTCCTTAACCCCCCATCTAGATGACCCTGTGGGTTGTTCTACATCAGATTTAGGTCCAGACTCAATGTTCAGGTTGTGTCCGGCCAGCCATATGAACTGGGGACGCGGCCGATAAGCCCAGTCCGTCAGCCCGTACTAGTAATAATCCAGTAGAATTGAAGTCCATTGCTCAACACCAACCAGACCACCCAAAACACCATCCAAGACGTAAGAGACGGGTCATAAAAGGGCACAGAGAAAGTAGTACAGTTAGTTTCTTTAATATGGTTTTAATTTACATTGTTCTCCTCCTCTCGCCGATCCCCCAGTCTCCTCTGATAGGCCGGTCCAAGCGGGGGTCCTGTGGTATTCCACGGAGTTCCGTGGCTCTGCCTGAGCCGGCAGGCTCCACTTCCCAGACATTTTCGTAGCTCCCCAAAAAAAAGGGCACCATCCCAAAACTCACATTTGAATCTCCACAAACGTGTTCCGGTTGACCATTTAGTTTTTGGAGAGACATTTCCATTTGATTTGGAAAAAGGTCAGCCTGGAGAACGTGCTTCAACACCCTCAACAACAAAAAATCCTTAAAAACAAAATGCTTATTCTACTTTCTGTTCTCCCTTGGATATCAAGCAGAAGGGAGAGGCCGAAAGCAAAAACGTCACAAGTACACCAGGACATGAAAATAGATATATATATTTAGAATATATATATATAAAATGTCTTTATTACTCCATTATGTACAATTTTCACAAGACGTCCAGGGAGCAACTGTTGTAAAGACAAAGCACTGCTTCATCCAGTCACATTACAGAAACATTCATCACCTTCAAAAATAAACCCTCCAAAAACAGGCCCAGGAACAGATCAAAAAACAGCAAGACAATTTACATCTTCAGTGCCCATTGGGTTACAGTCTGCACCGATAGCCAATCATAGCCAGGCCAACTGCCAAGCGCAGTTCATGGTGCCTTCTGAGCACCAATCCCGGAGCGGTATCGGCCGACATGGTCTGTAGTCCAATCCCTGGTGGTCTTTGAGGTTAGGGGATGTGGTGAGTGAAGTAAGAGGAGGAGGAGGGTCTAGCAGCTCCCCTCGTCAGGCCACTAGGAGGGGTCAAACTGGTGTTCCTAGTAGATCACCTCGTACACTGTGGCCTTCTTGTCTCCGGAGCCTGTCACAATGTACTTGTCGTCTGCAGAGATGTCGCAGCTCAGGACGGAAGAGGACTCCTTTGACTGTTGATGTAAAGGGTAAAAAAACACTATTAAAACTATGCCACTTTGTTTACATACCCTACATTACTCATCTCATATGTATATACTGTACTCGATACCATCTACTGCATCTTGCCTATGCCGCTCTGTACCATCACTCATTCATATATCTTTATGTACATATTCTTTATCCCTTTACACTTAGTAGTTTTGGAATTGTTAGGTTAGATTACTCGTTGTTATTACTGCATTGTCGGAACTAGAAGCACAAGCATTTCGCTACACTCGCATTAACATCTGCAAACCATGTGTATGTGACAAATTTGATTTGATTAGTTTGCTTCTGATTTCCAGATTACAACTGACAGTGGTAGCTGGGGTTTCCATGCTGCTGGTCATGTCCCAGGACTGTGAGCATCTATGCGTGTTTGAGAGTGTGTGTGTTATTGATTGGAGTACCTGGAATATGCTGGCACCGTACGGAGTCCTCCAGGCATTCAAGAGGTTGTCCTTCCCCGTGCTCACAAACCATTTACCTTCAAACACAGGACATAAATACATGAGCTCAGAGTCCAGGTTGTCCTCACCAAGCAGGACAGGCCTGCACACGACTCTCCAAGCACCAAAATCCACATGGTTTAAGATTTAGTAGCTAACCCAATACAACGGATGTGGGGCAGTTGGTATTACTTGTTGGTACAGTGGAAATACCAACTAAACAATGTGGTTCAATTCCTTGAGAAAAAAGGTTTCTACACGTGAACTACATAAATACAGGTTATAAATGACTTCTAGCACCCTGGACATGTTTCTTACCACAGTAGGCGAACTTCAGCGAGAGGACGCAGCTCTCATGCAAGTGGAGCTGGTACTTGTCCGGCTTGGTGTGATGGAGAACCTCCACATTGCTGCTCTCCATGCCCACTGCCAGCCACTCCCCTGTGGGGCAGTAGCCTAGAGAGAAGATCTGGGAGGAGACGGGAGGTGGGGGTGAACTAGGGCAAAATAGAGTGTGTGCGTGTGTGGGATGCAACGGTACACTGTATGTTGTCGAACCGTTCGGTACGCCCCCTACGGTTCAATATGCACACGTGAACGGCGGAATTACGATACGCCTGTCATTTTCCGGTCATTTCCCACGCGTGCTCATTGCGCTGCAGACTACAGGCACGTGGTACATTCAGATCCGCAGAACCAGACACGCAGCTTGTGGCCGTTAAGGGGCTACTGATGGCCGACAAAACTTCACTCAACAGCTATGTCTCAAAATGTGGCAACCGCAGTGACAGCAACCCCCCTCCCCCTTAAACAACCAATGGACGATTTGCACTGACATCTCAGTAGGAAACCTCCCTAAAGGGGGCCCCATGAAGAGAGAGGAAACTAAAAACAAATACTCTCTCAGCTCCCAACGTGACAATGGGGAGACAGAGAGACGCACATTTGAAGAGACACCGGCGTCTTTCAAATCCGCTGCGGGGGAACATTCTGGATTCAGCGTTCAATACAATGACGAGGGTAAGAAGACCGTAAACAAACAAAGTACAGTCTGCAAGCATTGCTCTGCCCCTGTCGGCTACTCCAGTGGAAACACTTCTAACACGATGTGTCATTTGCGTGGCCATCACTCAGCCGCATCCCTTGCAGCAGGAGCAAGGAGAGTCCACTCGTTAGCCAAAACACAATAATCTCTCATTGCTGCCTTCAACAACTATTTGTGACAAATTCAGAAAAACTAAGAAATAACGAAAGCAGTGGGAGTATTAATCATAGCCAAAGATTTGCAGGCCTATTCGGTGGTTACTGACTCGGGATTTCGTCACCTGATTATAAAACAATTGAACCGCATTACAATGTCCCCTCCCGCACACATTTCAGCAGCAAAGTAATTCCCAAACTCTATGAAACATCACAGAGAGACATTTAAAAGGAATTGACACAGACACCCTATCTAGCTCTCTCCACTGATAGTTGGACCTCCAGAGCAACTCAAAGCTACCTCACTGACGGTTCACTATGTACTGGAAGCTACCTCACTGACGGTTCACTATGTACTGGAAGCTACCTCACTGACGGTTCACTATGTCCTGGAAGCTACCTCACTGACGGTTCACTATGTACTGGAAGCTACCTCACTGACGGTTCACTATGTACTGGAAGCTACCTCACTGACGGTTCACTATGCACTGGTCTGGGAGATCTATGTGTTGCAAACTCGGCCCCTGTATGAGAGTCATACAAGCGCACACTTAGCCCTAGAATTAATGAATGCTGTGACTGAGTGGACGCTAGAGAGACCAAATATCACAATCCCAGCCACTACAGATAACGCACAAAACATAGTGAACGCCATCCGTGAAGCTGATGGGTCTGGGCCCCACATTGGCAAAGCACCTACAGCTTGTCAAAGCTAAGAAGCCCTTTTCATTGTATTCTCCCCTTGCTGTCATACAGTAGAGACAGAAACCAGGCAGTCAGTCATGTTGACATTTTTCTGAATGGAACGTTTCAGGCTAAATAAAATAGTTAAAGGGTTTAAAGGGTGAATATGTAAATATCCCCAAACCGAACCGAACCGTGGGCCCACTGTACCGTTGCATCCCCTGTGTGTGTGTGTGTATGCGTATAAGCATAAATACGAGCGTACCTGGGAGGTGAAGTCATGCTGCTGGAGCTGGCGACCCTCCCTCAGGTCCCATGAGCGGACGGTGTTGTCCAGACCTCCGGTCCACAGCTTGGTCCCATCGTGGGAGATGTCGATACAGCTGGCGCCGTCCGTGTGGCCCTGGAACTGCCTACAACACCCAACAAACACAGTGGAACTTAGCCAAGTGATTCCACTCACGCTGTGGACATTTCAATGTAATCCCCCTCCAATCATTACTGCTAAAATCACATGGGTAGTAGAACATCCCTCCCAGCCCCAACCAGTCCTCTACTCTCTTCAGATGGATCACTCACCTGACCAGGGTCTGGTTGTGCAGGTCCCAGACGGCGATGTTCCCGTCACTGCAGCAGGAGAAGCAGACTTTGGCGTCGGGGGAGATGGCCAGTGCGTAGCAGGCGGGGGCCGAGGAGGTGAGCTCCGCCTTGATACGTGGCGTCGGAGAGGCCAGGTCCCAGATGGTCAGCGTGCTGGCCTCACCGCCCACAATCAGGGTGCGGCCATCAGGGAGGAGCTTACAGGAGCGGATGTAGTTGTCCCTGTTCTGGAGACAGAGAGGGAGACAGTTAACATTTGGGCTTCAGACAGTTATGGTGATAATAGCAGGTATCGTGAGACACACAAATGTATTGCTAAATATTGCTATACTGTTGGAGCTAGGAACACTAGCGAGAGAGAGCCGTGGCCCTAGCGAGAGAGAGCCGTGGCCCTAGCGAGAGAGAGCCGTGGCCCTAGCGAGAGAGAGCCGTGGCCCTAGCGAGAGAGAGCCGTGGCCCTAGCGAGAGAGAGCCGTGACCCTAGCGAGAGAGAGCCGTGGCCCTAGCGAGAGAGAGCCGTGGCCCTAGCGAGAGAGAGCCGTGACCCTAGCGAGAGAGAGCCGTGGCCCTAGCGAGAGAAGTGACCCTAGCGAGAGAGAGCCGTGGCCCTAGCGAGAGAGAGCCGTGGCCCTAGCGAGAGAGAGCCGTGACCCTAGCGAGAGAGAGCCGTGGCCCTAGCGAGAGAGAGCCGTGGCCCTAGCGAGAGAGAGCGGTGGCCCTAGCGAGAGAGAGCCATGGCCCTAGCGAGAGAAGTGACCCTAGCGAGAGAGAGCCGTGACCCTAGCGAGAGAGAGCCGCGGCCGTAGCGAGAGAGAGCCGTGGCCCTAGCGAGAGAGAGCCGTGACCCTAGCGAGAGAGAGCCGTGGCCCTAGCGAGAGAGAGCCGTGGCCCTAGCGAGAGAGAGCCGTGACCCTAGCGAGAGAGAGCCGTGGCCCTAGCGAGAGAGAGCCGTGGCCCTAGCGAGAGAAGTGACCATAGCGAGAGAGAGCCGTGACCCTAGCGAGAGAGAGCCGCGGCCGTAGCGAGAGAGAGCCATGGCCCTAGCGAGAGAAGTGACCCTAGCGAGAGAGAGCCGTGACCCTAGCGAGAGAGAGCCGTGACCCTAGCGAGAGAGAGCCGTGGCCCTAGCGAGAGAGAGCGGTGGCCCTAGCGAGAGAGAGCCATGGCCCTAGCGAGAGAAGTGACCCTAGCGAGAGAGAGCCGTGACCCTAGCGAGAGAGAGCCGCGGCCCTAGCGAGAGAGAGCCGTGACCCTAGCGAGAGAGAGCCGTGACCCTAGCGAGAGAGAGCCGTGGCCCTAGCGAGAGAGAGCCGTGGCCCTAGCGAGAGAAGTGACCCTAGCGAGAGAGAGCCATGGCCCTAGCGAGAGAGAGCCGTGGCCCTAGCGAGAGAGAGCCGTGGCCCTAGCGAGAGAGAGCGGTGGCCCTAGCGAGAGAGAGCCATGGCCCTAGCGAGAGAGAGCCATGGCCCTAGCGAGAGAAGTGACCCTAGCGAGAGAGAGCCGCGGCCCTAGCGAGAGCCGTTGCCGCGACCCTAGCGAGAGAGAGCCATGGCCCTAGCGAGAGAAGTGACCCTAGCGAGAGAGAGCCATGGCCCTAGCGAGAGAAGTGACCCTAGCGAGAGAGAGCCATGGCCCTAGCGAGAGAAGTGACCCTAGCGAGAGAGAGCCGTGACCCTAGCGAGAGAGAGCCGTTGCCGCGACCCTAGCGAGAGCCGTGGCGAGAGCCGCAGCCGTAGCGAGAGCCGTGGCCGTAGCCCCAGCGAGAGCCGCGACCCCAGCGAGAGCCGCGACCCCAGCGAGAGCCGCGACCCAATTCGAGAGCCGCGACCCAATTCGAGAGCCGTGTGCAGGTTTCTTCTTTTTCTCATCTTATTCAACTGTTAAAATGCACCTGCAACAAAGACAGCTCAGATGTGCCTTTGGAAGCAGGTGTGAGGAGAAAAGCATCAGAGTGTGTTTGAGTATGGCTTCCCTCGGCTGTGGTGTGTGGAGCGAGACTCATTTTCAGCTTTAACAAGGGCAGAAGAGTGTTAGCTGGACTGGGTCCATGAGGCGGGTGATGTGAATGACAGATCAATAGAGGGCCGGGGCTCTCAGATGAATTAAACAGCTTGCTGATGACTATATAAGACCTGGTCACAAAGCCAGCACTCTCCCTCTGCTCCTTCCCCCTCTCCAAAGTGGCCAGGAGACAGTATCAAACTGATGAATGGGGAGGATGGGAGAATGACTAATGGGGTGGGTAATGGCAAACCGGGGCAGGACGATCAGAAGATCATTACTTTAGGTCTTTTTCAAAAACGTCACACACAGGGCCGACGAACAAGACGCTGTGCCTTGAATTATTACATTCACAAGAGCAGATGGAGGGAGAGGGTGGATGTGGGGTTCAGAGGGCTGGTTCAGAGGGTGGTAGTGGGGTTCAGGGGGTGGTAGTGGGGTTCAGGGGGTGGTAGTGGGGTTCAGGGGGTGGTAGTGGGGTTCAGGGGGCTGAAGGCAGCGGGGTTCAGAGGGCTGAAGGCAGCGGGGTTCAGAGGGCTGAAGGCAGCGGGGTTCAGAGGGCTGAAGGCAGCGGGGTTCAGAGGGCTGAAGGCAGCGGGGTTCAGAGGGCTGAAGGCAGCGGGGTTCAGAGGGCTGAAGGCAGCGGGGTTCAGAGGGCTGAAGGCAGCGGGGTTCAGAGGGCTGAAGGCAGCGGGGTTCAGAGGGCTGAAGGCAGCGGGGTTCAGAGGGCTGAAGGCAGCGGGGTTCAGAGGGCTGAAGGCAGCGGGGTTCAGAGGGCTGAAGGCAGCGGGGTTCAGAGGGCTGAAGGCAGCGGTGTAAAGTACTTAAGTAAAACATACTTTGAAGTACTACTTAAGTTGTCTGGGGGCATCTGTACTTTACTATTTATATTCTTTACAACTTCTACTCCACTATATCCCCAATGAAAATAATGTACTTTCTACTCCATACATTTTCCATGACACCCAAAAGTACGAAACATTTTGAATGCTTAGCAGGACAGGAAAATGGTCTAATTCAAGCACAGAGAAAATCCCTGGTCATACATCAGCCCTATGAAGAGCATCCTCTGTGCCCATCGGTGGGCTTGATATCTCAGTCCATGTCTAATGATAACCGTCACAGTATCATCTCAGATACAAGGCTAGCTTGTTCAGCTTGGCTATCCTGTTAGCTAGCATACAGCCCAGCCAACCTAAGTTATAGCCTTCGTCCCACATTGTCTGTTGTTATGCCTTACACCATTATAACAATGATATGATCATTCAGCAGATGGCTTTATCCACAGTGACAGTCATCCAGTTGAAACAGCACCAGTCTAAAGTCTGGACACACCTACTCATTACAGGGGTTCTTTATTTTCACTATTTTCTACATTGTAGAATAATAGTGAAGACATCAACATTATGAAATAACACATATGGAATCATGTAGTAACCAAAAAACCCTTGAATGAGTAGGTGTGTCCAAACGCTAACGGCTCCTTACCAGGCAGTCCAGTTGGGACACGGGACTCTTGCTGCCCGGCTGGCTGATGTCCCAGATCTTAACGCAGCCCTTGCCACCGGTGTAGACGTGGCGCGTGGGGTTGCTGATGGTGACGGCGCACACCACCTCGCCGTGGCTCAGCGTGTTGATCTGGCGAGCGTGGCGTGGGATGCCCGGGCCTATGAGAGCGTCCGGGGGAAAGGGCACCGGCTGCATCTGGCCGTCGGCGCTCACATGAAAGGAGTAGGCACTACCGTGGGGGGAAAGGGCAGTTGTTTTGAGACTAAATGAAACCTGGAACCAAAAATGTTGGACTTGACCTGTGACTTTCAGGCTCTCGTGATAAACAGTTTAAACAAAGAGTGGGTTTGGAGACTTACGGTTTCCCTCCAGAGATGGATGTGAGACTGGCTTGCAGGCCTGGTCTCATGTGGGAGTGAGGGTCAAACCCCACCTGGGAAAACAGACCGTTAGCATGTTAACATGTCAAACAGTGGAAAGCCTATCCATGCAGCCAACTAGAATAAATGTTCAAACAGGAAACTTAGCATCACTGCCTCTGTAGTGTCAAATAAGACAGGGGCACTTTAGTACCATTTCAGAAGGTCCGATCACACAAATGTCCTATGTGGCAAAACCCCCAGCTCACAACCCAATGCCACCCAAAACAGTTCACAACCATCTTGTTGGCAGAGAGAGAGTTTTGCAGTTTTAAGTTACATTGTTTGCAATACTATACATGTTGCATTGGGCAGAGATTTTTGTTTCTGTTTTAAAGCTTTAAAGGTATTTTTCCAGGCCTGGTTTACGTTTATAAACTAGGTGGTTCAGACCGTATACAACGGTTATGACAACACATGTTTTTACTGCTCTAATTACGTTGGTAACCAGTTTCTAATAGCAATAAGGCACCTTGGGGGTTTGTGATATATGGCCAATATACCGCGGCTAAGGGCTGTGTCCAGGCACTCCTCGTTGCGTCGTTCATAAGAACAGCCCTAAGCCGTGGTATATTGGCCACATACCACACCCTCTTGGCTCTTATTGCTTAATTAAACGATACCAGGGGCCGAAGCCTGACCTAGTTCAGTAGTACTAGTAGAGACGTGCGGTCCGTATTGAATCAGTTATGAGTATGTGGGACACAAGGGGAATTCTTACTATCATTTCATACGGTGCTGTGTATTCTACATTCCTTCGCCCAGGTTTGTGGTAACGGTGTGAAAGGGGAGCTTACTAATGCTAATGAGAGCCTGGGAGATTCACACACACAGAGAAGTGTTTTGACAGAGTTGTTATTCCCCTCCCTTGTAGCACCAGACATCAAAGCAGTGGAGTTAGGCAATAGAAACCTTGGAGTTAGCTAACAATTTACACAGAGAGGAGAGAAATTATTTTTTATGTATTTCTAAAGAAATATTAAAAAAGTGAACTATTGAAATAGGAAATTCATTGTAAATTGGCTGCTAGTCATATTAGCATAAGTCTTCTAGCCGACAGCCGTGTTGGCTAACTCAACGGTGGAGCTGCTGAGACATGTAATATATAGTGAGACGTGACTCTGATGTACGTTTGCATGTGTGTGTGTTTGAGTGAACACCTTTTATTTCCTCTTCCTGTATTGTATTAGTAACTGTATCCTGTGTTGTATTAGTAACTGTAGCCTGTGTTGTATTAGTGACTGTATCCTGTGTGACTGTGTCGTATTAGTAACTGTAGCCTGTGTGACTGTGTCGTATTAGTAACTGTAGCCTGTGTGACTGTGTCGTATTAGTAACTGTAGCCTGTGTGACTGTGTTGTATTAGTAACTGTAGCCTGTGTGACTGTGTCGTATTAGTAACTGTAGCCTGTGTGACTGTGTCGTATTAGTAACTGTAGCCTGTGTGACTGTGTCGTATTAGTAACTGTAGCCTGTGTGACTGTGTTGTATTAGTAACTGTAGCCTGTGTGACTGTGTCGTATTAGTAACTGTAGCCTGTGTGACTGTGTCGTATTAGTAACTGTAGCCTGTGTGACTGTGTCGTATTAGTAACTGTAGCCTGTGTGACTGTGTCGTATTAGTAACTGTAGCCTGTGTGACTGTGTCGTATTAGTAACTGTAGCCTGTGTGACTGTGTCGTATTAGTAACTGTAGCCTGTGTCGTATTAGTAACTGTAGCCTGTGTCGTATTAGTAACTGTAGCCTGTGTCGTATTAGTAACTGTAGCCTGTGTCGTATTAGTAACTGTAGCCTGTGTCGTATTAGTAACTGTAGCCTGTGTCGTATTAGTAACTGTAGCCTGTGTCGTATTAGTAACTGTAGCCTGCGTTGTATTAGTGACTGTATCCTGTGTTGTATTAGTGACTGTATCCTGTGTTGTATTAGTGACTGTAGCCTGTGTCGTATTAGTAACTGTAGCCTGTGTCGTATTAGTAACTGTAGCCTGTGTGACTGTGTTGTATTAGTAACTGTAGCCTGTGTCGTATTAGTAACTGTAGCCTGTGTCGTATTAGTAACTGTAGCCTGTGTCGTATTAGTAACTGTAGCGTGTGTCGTATTAGTAACTGTAGCCTGTGTGACTGTGTTGTATTAGTAACTGTAGCCTGTGTTGTATTAGTAACTGTAGCCTGTGTCGTATTAGTAACTGTAGCCTGTGTGACTGTGTTGTATTAGTAACTGTAGCCTGTGTCGTATTAGTAACTGTAGCCTGTGTCGTATTAGTAACTGTAGCCTGTGTCGTATTAGTAACTGTAGCCTGTGTCGTATTAGTAACTGTAGCCTGTGTCGTATTAGAACCTGTAGCCTGTGTCGTATTAGTAACTGTAGCCTGTGTCGTATTAGTAACTGTAGCCTGTGTCGTATTAGTAACTGTAGCCTGTGTCGTATTAGTAACTGTAGCCTGTGTCGTATTAGAACCTGTAGCCTGTGTCGTATTAGTAACTGTAGCCTGTGTCGTATTAGTAACTGTAGCCTGTGTCGTATTAGTAACTGTAGCCTGTGTTGTATTAGTGACTGTATCCTGTGTTGTATTAGTGACTGTAGCCTGTGTCGTATTAGTAACTGTAGCCTGTGTCGTATTAGTAACTGTAGCCTGTGTCGTATTAGTAACTGTAGCCTGTGTTGTATTAGTGACTGTATCCTGTGTTGTATTAGTGACTGTAGCCTGTGTCGTATTAGTAACTGTAGCCTGTGTCGTATTAGTAACTGTAGCCTGTGTTGTATTAGTAACTGTAGCCTGTGTTGTATTAGTGACTGTAGCCTGTGTCGTATTAGTAACTGTAGCCTGTGTCGTATTAGTAACTGTAGCCTGTGTTGTATTAGTAACTGTAGCCTGTGTTGTATTAGTAACTGTAGCCTGTGTTGTATTAGTAACTGATAGCCTGTGTGACTGTGTTGTATTAGTAACTGTAGCCTGTGTTGTATTAGTAACTGTAGCCTGTGTTGTATTAGTGACTGTATCCTGTGTTGTATTAGTGACTGTAGCCTGTGTCGTATTAGTAACTGTAGCCTGTGTCGTATTAGTAACTGTAGCCTGTGTTGTATTAGTAACTGTAGCCTGTGTTGTATTAGTGACTGTATCCTGTGTTGTATTAGTGACTGTAGCCTGTGTCGTATTAGTAACTGTAGCCTGTGTCGTATTAGTAACTGTAGCCTGTGTTGTATTAGTAACTGTAGCCTGTGTTGTATTAGTAACTGATAGCCTGTGTGACTGTGTTGTATTAGTAACTGTAGCCTGTGTCGTATTAGTAACTGTAGCCTGTGTCGTATTAGTAACTGTAGCCTGTGTCGTATTAGTAACTGTAGCCTGTGTCGTATTAGTAACTGTAGCCTGTATCGTATTAGTAACTGTAGCCTGTGTCGTATTAGTAACTGTAGCCTGTGTGACTGTGTCGTATTGGTAACTGTAGCCTGTGTTGTATTAGTAACTGTAGCCTGTGTGACTGTGTCGTATTAGTAACTGTAGCCTGTGTGACTGTGTCGTATTAGTAACTGTAGCCTGTGTGACTGTGTCGTATTAGTAAATGTAGCCTGTGTGACTGTGTCGTATTAGTAACTGTAGCCTGTGTGACTGTGTCGTATTAGTAACTGTAGCCTGTGTGACTGTGTTGTATTAGTAAATGTAGCCTGTGTGACTGTGTTGTATTAGTAACTGTAGCCTGTGTGACTGTTGTATTAGTAACTGTAGCCTGTGTGACTGTGTTGTATTAGTAAATGTAGCCTGTGACTGTGTTGTATTAGTAACTGTAGCCTGTGTGACTGTTGTATTAGTAACTGTATCCTGTGTGACTGTGTTGTATTAGTAAATGTAGCCTGTGTGACTGTGTTGTATTAGTAACTGTAGCCTGTGTGACTGTGTCGTATTAGTAACTGTAGCCTGTGTGACTGTGTTGTATTAGTAACTGTAGCCTGTGTGACTGTGTCGTATTAGTAACTGTAGCCTGTGTCGTATTAGTAACTGTAGCCTGTGTCGTATTAGTAACTGTAGCCTGTGTCGTATTAGTAACTGTAGCCTGTGTCGTATTAGTAACTGTAGCCTGTGTCGTATTAGTAACTGTAGCCTGTGTCGTATTAGTAACTGTAGCCTGTGTCGTATTAGTAACTGTAGCCTGTGTCGTATTAGTAACTGTAGCCTGTGTCGTATTAGTAACTGTAGCCTGTGTCGTATTAGTAACTGTAGCCTGTGTTGTATTAGTGACTGTATCCTGTGTTGTATTAGTGACTGTAGCCTGTGTCGTATTAGTAACTGTAGCCTGTGTTGTATTAGTAACTGTAGCCTGTGTCGTATTAGTAACTGTAGCCTGTGTGACTGTGTTGTATTAGTAACTGTAGCCTGTGTCGTATTAGTAACTGTAGCCTGTGTTGTATTAGTAACTGTAGCCTGTGTCGTATTAGTAACTGTAGCCTGTGTCGTATTAGTAACTGTAGCCTGTGTCGTATTAGTAACTGTAGCCTGTGTCGTATTAGTAACTGTAGCCTGTGTCGTATTAGTAACTGTAGCCTGTGTCGTATTAGTAACTGTAGCCTGTGTCGTATTAGTAACTGTAGCCTGTGTCGTATTAGTAACTGTAGCCTGTGTCGTATTAGTAACTGTAGCCTGTGTCGTATTAGTAACTGTAGCCTGTGTCGTATTAGTAACTGTAGCCTGTGTCGTATTAGTAACTGTAGCCTGTGTCGTATTAGTAACTGTAGCCTGTGTTGTATTAGTGACTGTATCCTGTGTTGTATTAGTGACTGTAGCCTGTGTCGTATTAGTAACTGTAGCCTGTGTTGTATTAGTAACTGTAGCCTGTGTTGTATTAGTGACTGTAGCCTGTGTCGTATTAGTAACTGTAGCCTGTGTTGTATTAGTAACTGTAGCCTGTGTCGTATTAGTAACTGTAGCCTGTGTGACTGTGTTGTATTAGTAACTGTAGCCTGTGTTGTATTAGTAACTGTAGCCTGTGTTGTATTAGTAACTGTAGCCTGTGTCGTATTAGTAACTGTAGCCTGTGTCGTATTAGTAACTGTAGCCTGTGTCGTATTAGTAACTGTAGCCTGTGTTGTATTAGTAACTGTAGCCTGTGTTGTATTAGTGACTGTATCCTGTGTTGTATTAGTGACTGTAGCCTGTGTCGTATTAGTAACTGTAGCCTGTGTTGTATTAGTAACTGTAGCCTGTGTTGTATTAGTAACTGTAGCCTGTGTTGTATTAGTGACTGTATCCTGTGTTGTATTAGTGACTGTAGCCTGTGTCGTATTAGTAACTGTAGCCTGTGTTGTATTAGTAACTGATAGCCTGTGTGACTGTGTTGTATTAGTAACTGTAGCCTGTGTTGTATTAGTAACTGTAGCCTGTGTTGTATTAGTAACTGTAGCCTGTGTCGTATTAGTAACTGTAGCCTGTGTTGTATTAGTAACTGTAGCCTGTGTTGTATTAGTAACTGATAGCCTGTGTGACTGTGTTGTATTAGTAACTGTAGCCTGTGTTGTATTAGTAACTGTAGCCTGTGTTGTATTAGTAACTGTAGCCTGTGTCGTATTAGTAACTGTAGCCTGTGTCGTATTAGTAACTGTAGCCTGTGTCGTATTAGTAACTGTAGCCTGTATCGTATTAGTAACTGTAGCCTGTGTCGTATTAGTAACTGTAGCCTGTGTGACTGTGTCGTATTGGTAACTGTAGCCTGTGTTGTATTAGTAACTGTAGCCTGTGTGACTGTGTCGTATTAGTAACTGTAGCCTGTGTGACTGTGTTGTATTAGTAAATGTAGCCTGTGTGACTGTCGTATTAGTAACTGTAGCCTGTGTGACTGTGTCGTATTAGTAACTGTAGCCTGTGTGACTGTGTTGTATTAGTAAATGTAGCCTGTGTGACTGTGTCGTATTAGTAACTGTAGCCTGTGTGACTGTGTTGTATTAGTAACTGTAGCCTGTGTGACTGTTGTATTAGTAACTGTAGCCTGTGTGACTGTGTTGTATTAGTAACTGTAGCCTGTGTCGTATTAGTAACTGTAGCCTGTATCGTATTAGTTACTGTAGCCTGTGTCGTATTAGTAACTGTAGCCTGTGTCGTATTAGTAACTGTAGCCTGTGTTGTATTAGTGACTGTATCCTGTGTTGTATTAGTGACTGTAGCCTGTGTCGTATTAGTAACTGTAGCCTGTGTTGTATTAGTAACTGTAGCCTGTGTTGTATTAGTAACTGTAGCCTGTGTTGTATTAGTAACTGTAGCCTGTGTTGTATTAGTAACTGATAGCCTGTGTGACTGTGTTGTATTAGTAACTGTAGCCTGTGTTGTATTAGTAACTGTAGCCTGTGTTGTATTAGTAACTGTAGCCTGTGTCGTATTAGTAACTGTAGCCTGTGTCGTATTAGTAACTGTAGCCTGTGTCGTATTAGTAACTGTAGGCTGTGTCGTATTAGTAACTGTAGCCTGTGTCGTATTAGTAACTGTAGCCTGTGTGACTGTGTCGTATTGGTAACTGTAGCCTGTGTTGTATTAGTAACTGTAGCCTGTGTGACTGTGTCGTATTAGTAACTGTAGCCTGTGTGACTGTGTCGTATTAGTAACTGTAGCCTGTGTGACTGTGTTGTATTAGTAAATGTAGCCTGTGTGACTGTGTCGTATTAGTAACTGTAGCCTGTGTGACTGTGTTGTATTAGTAACTGTAGCCTGTGTGACTGTGTTGTATTAGTAAATGTAGCCTGTGTGACTGTGTTGTATTAGTAACTGTAGCCTGTGTGACTGTTGTATTAGTAACTGTAGCCTGTGTGACTGTGTTGTATTAGTAACTGTAGCCTGTGTGACTGTGTTGTATTAGTAACTGTAGCCTGTGTGACTGTGTTGTATTAGTAACTGTAGCCTGTGTGACTGTGTTGTATTAGTAACTGTAGCCTGTGTGACTGTGTTGTATTAGTAACTGTAGCCTGTGTGACTGTGTTGTATTAGTAAATGTAGCCTGTGTGACTGTGTTGTTTTAGTAACTGTAGCCTGTGTGACTGTGTTGTATTAGTAACTGTATCCTGTGTGACTGTGTTGTATTAGTAAATGTAGCCTGTGTGACTGTGTTGTATTAGTAACTGTAGCCTGTGTGACTGTGTTGTATTAGTAACTGTATCCTGTGTGACTGTGTTGTATTAGTAACTGTATTCTGTGTGACTGTTGTATTAGTAACTGTATTCTGTGTGACTGTGTTGTATTAGTAACTGTAGCCTGTGTGACTGTGTTGTATTAGTAACTGTAGCCTGTGTGACTGTGTATAGTAACGGTAGCCTGTGTGACTGTGTATAGTAACGGTGTATAGGGAAAGGAGGCTGAATGTGAGTATGTGAGGTGAAGGGGGAGTTTTAGGGGAGCGTACCATGGGCGAGCGTCCGTACGCAGCAGCGGCCACGCTCATCTGGGGGGAGATGTGGAGGCCGGCGTAGACCCCGGGGCTGGTCAGGGAGCCGTTCATCTCGTGGTGGCCCATCATGGCGAAGGGCGTGGCGTAGGAGCCAGCTATGGACAAAGGAGTACGCAGGGCTGGAGCAGCTAGAGAGAGGGAGGAGAGAGACCGTAAGAACAACTGATTCAGTCATAGGCAAATGGGCAGACCTACAAGGAAGTTATTTTCATGTTAATCTATTTGTGGTTAGCGGGCGAGTGTGTTTGTATACATGTGGGTATGAGTGTGTGTGTGAGGACTTACCCAGTGCCTCCATGCCCGAGGGCTTGCCCATGATGGGCCGTAGACCAGGGGTGGTGCTGGTGCCTGGTGTGGGGGCATCGTTACGAGGTGTGGGGGTGTTAGACTTCAGGCCCGGCGTGGATGACTTATCATTCTGACAGAGAGAGACTTGGTGTGATTAATGTTGCTTTATTCCAGCGTGTTCCATTTTAATTCTAAATGATGCCGATCACAAAGCAATAGAACCCCAATTCACCCAACCAGATCACTGGCAACCCACCCAACCAGATCACTGGCAACCCACCCAACCAGATCACTGGCAACCCACCCAACCAGATCACTGGCAACCCACCCACCTAGATCACTGGCAACCCACCCACCTAGACCACTGGCAACCCACCCACCTAGACCACTGGCAACCCACCCACCTAGACCACTGGCAACCCACCCACCTAGATCACTGGCAACCCACCCACCAAGATCACATCACGGGCAACCCACCCACCTAGATCGCTGGCAACCCACCCAACCAGATCGCTGGCAAGCCCCCCCCCCCCCCCGCAAAACAAAATGAAATCAACTGGCAACCCACCCAAACAAACTTGCGACCCCCCCCACTCCCCCCAAACAAACTGAAATCAACTTGCATCGCCCCAACAAACTGAAATCAACTTGCAAACCCCCCCCCCACCTCCCCAAACAAAATGAAATTAACTGGCAACCCCACCCAAGCAGCTACCAAGAGACAGGGAAATAAGGACAATGAAAAAAAGACCAATAACATGTATGAGAGAGACGGGGAGAGAGACAGGAAGAGAGAGACCGGGAAAGAGAGAGAGACAAATAGAACATGTGTGAGAGAGACAAATAGAACATGTGTGAGAGAGACAGGGGGCGAGAGGGACAAACAACAACCAAATCCCAAAATAACTGAACCGCTTTCCCCAAAACTCCAGTGACAATTTGAGTGTTGAGCTGAACATAATCCAATCGACTAGTGCCAGCTCATTCGAACCCTGTGGGGCCACATACACCTCTATTAAAGACTGGCCTAAACATGAGTCCTGACTAGTTAAACACATTATCACATCCAAGATCTCTGTAGTTTGCTCCCTGACTAGACCAGTAATTAAGCACATTGACATGGGGACTGGTAAGGGAAGGAGGGATGAGTGAGACAGAGAGAGAGACGGAGACAGAGACACAGAGAGAGAGACACAGAGAGAGAGACACAGAGAGAGAGACACAGAGAGAGAGACACAGAGAGAGAGACACAGAGAGAGAGACAGAGATGGAGGGTGGGACAGAGCGAGAGACAGAGATGGAGGGTGGGACAGAGCGAGAGAGATGGAGGGTGGGACAGAGCGAGAGAGATGGAGGGTGGGACAGAGCGAGAGAGATGGAGGGTGGGACAGAGCGAGAGAGATGGATGGTGGGACAGAGCGAGAGAGATGGAGGGTGGGACAGAGCGAGAGAGATGGAGGGTGGGACAGAGCGAGAGAGATGGAGGGTGGGACAGACCGAGAGAGAGAGAGAGAGAGAGAGAGATGGAGGGTGGGACAGGCCGAGAGAGAGCGAGAGAGAGATGGAGGGTGGGACAGACCGAGACAGAGAGAGAGAGAGAGAGAGATGGAGGGTGGGACAGACCGAGACAGAGAGAGAGAGATGGAGGGTGGGACAGAGCGATCTCCCCGTCATTACCCCGGTTTATTTACGATCCGGGGCTGGGAAAGCAATGAACATTTATTCTGCCTGCCATAAAGGATATTGAAAGGAGCAGAGCACTGTGTGTCTCCTCTCCAGCCCCCCAACCCTCATTCAGCAATTTAATCGCTACACTTCCTCCCATGTAGGAGCCGCTCACACTCCCTTGTCTATTGTTTTCCCCTACCCCCTCCTTTCCCGTTTCTCACACACACTCACGTGGGCATGGTCCTTGGCTTTGGAGGAGGGCGTGCTGCCGGAGGAGGCCACGGAGGCGGGGCTGTTGGGGGCGTCCTTCTTTAGGGCCCGTGATTTGTCCAGACCGTTTTCTGGAGGAGAATGGGCGGGGCTGGCCCTGGGAGTGGCTGGGTCCTAGAGAGAAAACAAGAGAAAAACGGTGAGTGAGAGGAAGAGAGCGAGAGAATGAGGAAATGGAGGAGTGGAAACACGCTGGAACATGTACATGAAGGTCAAACAAACGCAGGCCACATGTGCAAACACAGATACACTTAGTTTCTCCTCTGTCTCCGTCACCCTAGGGGTTCCATCCCCTCTAGGTTTCTGTGAAAAGCATTTCTTTGTATAAGCATGTCTCTGTACAATAAAGGTTTTCTTTGGTACACATACACACAAGTGGATGTTACACACAACCACACAGCTCCGTTTTCCTTCTTTATGTTAGGGAGGTTACCCTGGTGACCTTAGTGAGGGTGTGACAGCTGTTAAGGTCTCTGTCAGCTCTGGTTCCTCAACAAAGACACCAGTGTTCAGTTACTAGCTACCAGAGAGACCGGGTGGAATGTGGCTCTGCAACTCAACCACACTAACATACCAACACACTCAACCACACTAACATACCAACACACTCACCCACACTAACATACCAACACACACAACCACACTAACATACCAACACACTCAACCACACTAACATACCAACACACTCAACCACACTAACATACCAACACACTCAACCACACTAACATACCAACACACTCAACCACACTAACATACCAACACACTCAACCACACTAACATACCAACACACTCAACCACACTAACATACCAACACACTCAACCACACTAACATACCAACACACTCAACCACACTAACATACCAACACACTCAACCACACTAACATACCAACACACTCAACCACACTAACATACCAACACACTCAACCACACTAACATACCAACACACTCACCCACACTAACATACCAACACACTCAACCACACTAACATACCAACACACTCAACCACACTAACATACCAACACACTCAACCACACTAACATACCAACACACTCAACCACACTAACATACCAACACACTCAACCACACTAACATACCAACACACTCAACCACACTAACATACCAACACACTCAACCACACTAACATACCAACACACTCATACGCGGCCACTCAAACACACTCATGCAAGGGACCAGCTGCTCTCACCTCATTGGACACATCCACGACCAGGTCGTCACTTTTGTCTCCATCGCTGTCCTGTTGAGAGACAGTGTTAGACAGTGACCACACTTATATCAGAGTGTGTGAGCAGTACTTCTCCTGATTAAAAGGTGATGTATGTATGTGTGTATGTATGTGTGTATGTATGTGTGTATGTATGTGTGTATGTATGTGTGTATGTATGTATGTATGTGTGTATGTATGTGTGTATGTATGTGTGTATGTATGTGTGTATGTATGTATGTGTGTGTGTGTATGTGTGTGCGCTCCCACTCACGTATCTGCTCATAGCGTCCTTCTCCTCCACCTTGCGTTTCTTGGAGTCCATGCTATAATCAGAGGAACTGCGGTGTTTGTCGCTGGCTGCACGCAGGCTGTCCGACGGAGACACAGAGTTATTCTGGAACAACAGACAGACAGACAGACGAGGAACCATGTCAGTCACAGGAGTCTTCCCATGTAACAAAACGTCTAGGAGAAAAGTGCTCCGTTAGTTTGGGTCTTGTAGTGTGTCTTTGTGATTTCGAGACAGACATCTTAGAGGGGAGAGCTGCCAGGCCACCGATGGGGCTTTACCAAAAGTCCTTCAAACACACACCCCTTGACAGAGCCAAACCTCCCCTCAGAGTAGAAGATATTAACAAGCACCATGATGCATTAGTGAGGGACAGGGAGTGAGCATGACTGAGTGTGCCCAGGAGACAAACTGCACAGACTCATCTTCTCCCAGCCTTCCATTGACTGAGGCTGTTGACACACAATGCAAACAATGCAGAACTTGTTTTCCTGTCCTCCTCCTGCTATCCCTCCAAAACACACACACACACACACCATCAGAAAGGAAAACACCAGGTGAACAGTGCTTCTTTCTCCAGAGCTGCTGGGCTGAACGGATGACTGCTGGAGAGTGGACTGGTGTGGTGAGTTCTGACCTCACACAGGTCAGCACCTTGCCAGGACCACTCAGTGGTTATACAGTACAAAAACAAGTAGCGAGGGAGGGACAGGAAACTGACTAAACCACAGGGATTGAATGACAGGAGAGACTCAATGAGTGAGTGAGAGCACAGAAGGAACGTTGACAAAGAGCAAACAGAAACCGTTGAGAAAATAGTAGAGCAGGAAAGTTGTTGAAAAAGAGAGGGAGTGAAAGAGAAAAAAGGCAGCTGGCATCCAATGAGAGGCCAGTAGTGAGGCAGCTGGCATCCAATGAGAGGCCAGTAGTGAGGAAGCTGGCATCCAATGAGAGGCCAGTAGTGAGGCAGCTGGCATCCAATGAGAGGCCAGTAGTGAGGAAGCTGGCATCCAATGAGAGGCCAGTAGTGAGGAAGCTGGCATCCAATGAGAGGCCAGTAGTGAGGAAGCTGGCATCCAATGAGAGGCCAGTAGTGAGGCAGCTGGCATCCAATGAGAGGCCAGTAGTGAGGAAGCTGGCATCCAATGAGAGGCCAGTAGTGAGGAAGCTGGCATCCAATGAGAGGCCAGTAGTGAGGCAGCAGGCATCCAATGAGAGACCAGCAGTAAGGCAGCTGGCATCCAATGAGAGGCCAGTAGTGAGGAAGCTGGCATCCAATGAGAGGCCAGTAGTGAGGAAGCTGGCATCCAATGAGAGGCCAGTAGTGAGGAAGCTGGCATCCAATGAGAGGCCAGTAGTGAGGCAGCTGGCATCCAATGAGAGGCCAGTAGTGAGGAAGCTGGCATCCAATGAGAGACCAGCAGTAAGGCAGCTGGCATCCAATGAGAGACCAGTAGTGAGGCAGCTGGCATCCAATGAGAGACCAGTCGTGAGGCAGCTGGCATCCAATGAGAAGCCAGTAGTTAGGCTGGCACTGCCAGGGTGGCACTGGGCCCTCCATGCCAAGCCCACACACTCAGTCAGCCTTTCCTTACCCACAGAGACGACAAGAGCTGCCCATTTTAACCCCTCACCCATGTCCACTGAGAAAGAAGAAACGAACGACAGCGAGAGTAAAGAAATAAAAGTAGTGAGAGAGAAGAAAAAAGAGACAGGGCCTTGTGGTTGGCAGACAGAACGAGAGAGAGAGGAGGATGTGGTTGGGCAGCGTTGGGGTGCCCCCTTCAGAAGGGCTTTCTAGGCAACATGCCCTCGTCTTGGCTGCTGCACAAAGGAATCTGCCTCTTCGTGACCAAGCCAAACCCTCCATTCTCCCCCTCCCCTTTCCCCCATCCCGGCTCTAAATATGTACATGAATGTTGCCATTGTGGCTCCAAAATGCGCAGCTTCTCTTTTGGAGAGGATAAAAGGAGAGAGACAAATAGAGGAGGATTGGCCTGAGGGGTGGAAAGAGGGGTGGTGGGCTGGGTAACTAGCTAGCTACCTCCCTCCCAGGCCCCCTCTCTCTGAGGTTGTGTGTGTTTTTGGTTTTACTATCCATGTAGGTATCAGAAGTCCTTAAGGTGTCAGCATGCTTCAGTTCGGCTGGCGGATAGCTGAAGTCGACTAGGCGAACGGAACGAGTGTGTTTGCATACTCCCTTAAAGACATTCCCTTGAAAAAAAAATAGGAAAAAAGGGCAATAGTACAGCTTGTCCATTCCTCAAGTCAGAATTAACAGGCCTCGAGAAAAAAATGTGCCCAAAAAGCCCCCAAATGTTGTCATAGTACATGTATAAACTCTCCTGAAGTGTTCCGTCTGGGAAGCATGCGGACACCTTTACAAGGAGAGTAAAAACAAGGACAATTCTGACAATTGGGGACATTTCGCTGGCCCCCACAAGGGAGGGGTTAGGTTTACGGTTAGGATTCCCTTTAAGGTTAGAATTAGGTTTAGGGTAAATATAATTTGAAAGGGAATACATCGTTTGGTCCCAACAAGGATAGTAAAACAACTGTGTGTGTCTGTCTGTCTAATACACAGTGGCTTTTTAAGGCCTGATTAACAGACTGGATAACCTCAGACGCCTCCTATCAGGTGACCTGAGACAACAGGACAGGAAGGGAGGAAGCGACGGAGGGAGATGAGGGAGGGGAGTGGAGTTAGCATTAGCACTGCTAATCGCAGGGGCCCAGTTTCATTCCCTTCAGACATGACTGCACCCATTCACGCTGCCCAGTCATTGGGAACCCAATCCCTGCGTTGTCACAGCCGCCACCGAGTCGCTATCCCTGGCTATCAGAGAGATTTAATCTAGTCTAATAAACAGAGGCTTTAACAAGAGAAGAAGCCCGGGGGCAGGAGGGAGGAAAAAATTCACTATCTGTGTTCAGAAATATTTACTGGAAGTAGGCAGAGAGAGAGAGACAGAGACACAGAGAGACAGAGAGAGAGACAGAGAGAGAGAGAGAGAGAGAGAGAGAGAGAGAGAGAGAGAGAGAGAGAGAGAGAGAGACAGAGACAGAGAGACAAAACAATTGAGTATGAACAGAAAGGAGAGAGAGAGAGAGAGAGAGAGAGACAAAACAATTGAGTATGAAGAGAAAGGAGAGAGAGACAGAGACAGAGAGACAGAGACAGAGAGACAGAGAGACAGAGAGACAGAGACAGAGAGACAGAGACAGAGAGACAGAGACAGAGACAGAGAGAGAGACAGAGACAAAACGATTGAGTATGAACAGAAAGGAGAGAGAGACAGAGAGACAAAACGATTGAGTATGAACAGAAAGGAGAGAGAGACAGAGAGAGACAAAACGATTGAGTATGAACAGAAAGGAGAGAGAGACAGAGACAAAACGATTGAGTATGAACAGAAAGGAGAGAGAGACAGAGACAAAACGATTGAGTATGAACAGAAAGGAGAGAGAGAGACAAAAGGATTGAGTATGAACAGAAAGGAGAGAGAGACAGAGAGAGACAAAAGGATTGAGTATGAACAGAAAGGAGAGAGAGACAGAGAGAGAGAGACAAAACGATTGAGTATGAACAGAAAGGAGAGAGAGACAGAGAGAGACAAAAGGATTGAGTATGAACAGAAAGGAGAGAGAGACAGAGAGAGACAGAGACAGAGAGACAGAGAGACAGAGACAGAGAGACAGAGACAGAGAGACAGAGAGAGACAGAGACAGAGACAGAGAGAGAGACAGAGAGACAAAACGATTGAGTATGAACAGAAAGGAGAGAGAGACAGAGAGACAAAACGATTGAGTATGAACAGAAAGGAGAGAGAGACAGACAAAACGATTGAGTATGAACAGAAAGGAGAGAGAGAGACAAAAGGATTGAGTATGAACAGAAAGGAGAGAGAGAGAGAGAGACAAAACGATTGAGTATGAACAGAAAGGAGAGAGAGACAGAGAGAGACAAAAGGATTGAGTATGAACAGAAAGGAGAGAGAGACAGAGAGAGAGAGACAAAAGGATTGAGTATGAACAGAAAGGAGAGAGAGAGAGAGACAAAACGATTGAGTATGAACAGAAAGGAGAGAGAGACAGAGAGAGACAGAGACAGAGAGACAGAGACAGAGAGACAGAGACAGAGAGACAGAGAGAGACAGAGACAGAGACAGAGAGAGACAGAGAGACAAAACGATTGAGTATGAACAGAAAGGAGAGAGAGACAGACAAAACGATTGAGTATGAACAGAAAGGAGAGAGAGACAGACAAAACGATTGAGTATGAACAGAAAGGAGAGAGAGAGACAAAAGGATTGAGTATGAACAGAAAGGAGAGAGAGAGAGAGAGACAAAACGATTGAGTATGAACAGAAAGGAGAGAGAGACAGAGAGAGACAAAAGGATTGAGTATGAACAGAAAGGAGAGAGAGACAGAGAGACAAAACGATTGAGTATGAACAGAAAGGAGAGAGAGAGAGACAAAAGGATTGAGTATGAACAGAAAGGAGAGAGAGACAGAGAGAGACAAAAGGATTGAGTATGAACAGAAAGGAGAGAGAGACAGAGAGAGAGAGACAAAAGGATTGAGTATGAACAGAAAGGAGAGAGAGAGAGAGACAAAACGATTGAGTATGAACAGAAAGGAGAGAGAGAGACAAAACGATTGAGTATGAACAGAAAGGAGAGAGAGACAGAGACAAAAGGATTGAGTATGAACAGAAAGGAGAGAGAGAGAGAGAGAGAGAGACAAAAGGATTGAGTATGAAGAGAAAGGAGAGAGAGAATGATTACAACAAACCAACAAAAGGAAAAGGAGCGCATTAGAAAACAAAGAAGCAGAATGAGGCTGGAGAGAAAGATGGAGGAGAGGAGGGAGGAGGGGTGGATAGATGGAAGGAGTAAAAGGCAGAGAGGAGGGAGGAGGGGTGGAGAGATGGAAGGAGTAAAGGCAGAGAGGAGGGAGGAGGGGTGGAGAGATGGGAGTAAAAGGCAGAGAGGAGGGGGGAGGGGTGGATAGATGGAAGGAGTAAAAGGCAGAGAGGAGGGAGGAGGGGTGGAGAGATGGGCGACAGTAAATCCTCTTAGGAGAGACGAGAGTCAAAGTCTCTTTTAATTGTGATGAAATGATAGAGCGGGCTAATCCTCGCCTGCTGACTGGAGTCATTTTCCACCTGGATTAGATAGTGTAGAGGAGGAAGCAGCTCCAGCTCTATGAGCCAGACTCGGCTCCCCCAGTCATTATTTGATTGCAGAATAGCTTATACCAGACAAAACGTGTGTGTTCTACTGCAGGGATCAGGAATTTTACATTTCTAACAAGGCGTGGTGTTTAAAGTCTATGCAAAGTGCCTTAGTCACCAAACAGACTGGCTCAATGTCAATGTCAAGGGAGAACAAGGTGGGTGAGAGAGAGGGTGAGAGAGAGGGTGAGAGAGAGAGGGCTGTGGAGATGGGGGGGGCTCAGAAGAATAAAGGAGAACTTACCGTGCTCGACTCTCGTTCTTTTACCAGAGGGATCGCCAGGGGGGAGTGAAAGGATGACAGGCCAAGAGGGAGAAAGTGAAAAGAACGTTAGTACGAATGGCAACATGTATTGTGACTTAATGTGTTGCAGTCACGAGAAAAATACATTTTTAAATACGTTGGTTTCACAGTCAGACAAGTTAATTTCATGAGTGTTTACAGCCACTATGGTATGAGAGTACATGGACATCAGGCCACCCAACTCATACTCAAACAAAATTAGCACAGAACCAAAATGGCTGTAATTTAGAGCCGCAAATGCCCACTGAGCAGGGACAAAATGGCCGCAATATCAAACCACAATGCCTATTGTAGGGATCCAAAATGGCCGCAATGCAGTGACACTGCACATTGAGCAGAACCACATAACTATCCACACCCTTAAGCGCCTCACCTCTGTGCTCCAGGTCGTGGTTGTTCTTCTCGTCCTTGACGGAGGGCAGGTGGGCCTGGCTGCCCAGAGCACCCAGCGCCAGCAGACCGGAGCCTGCCACACCAGGGATGGGGGGTATGCCGGGGGGCTGTAGGCCCGAGGGGTGCGGGGGCATCTGGATGGGTGGCCCACCGTGGGCAGCGTGGGACAGGTGCTGAGCCTGGAGCTGCTGTTGCTGTTGGGGAACAAGACATAGGACAAGTGGGTCGGCTGGGAAGAGACCGGGGGACTGGATATACAACACATGGAGGGGGCTTAGTTCAGGTGGGCACAACGTTACACAAACTCTCAGAAATATGTAGTCTAGAGCTGATGTCAATGCCACATTCCTATCTGCAGAGGTCTAAACGTGGCACTCCACTGGATAACAAGCCCTGGTACTGTGGTTCTCAAATCTCCTCTCCAGGAACCCTATGTTACTATTGTGTTTTAGAACAGAACTAGTTCACCAAGTCAAGGGCTTGATGATTAGTTGACAAGATGAATCAGGTGTGCTAGTTCTGGAAGAGATCAAATATATTAACTGGCTGGGGGTCCCCGAGGAGAGGTTTGGACCGGCTGGGGGTCCCCGAGGAGAGGTTTGAGAACCATTGTCCTAGTACATAAAGTTGTTAGTCTCCCTCCCCAATAACAGTCCTAAACCATGGGAAGGAGGGAGTTGGGGAGTTGAATTAAACTGCAGTCCTCATGTTTGTTAAAGATTAGTAGGTAACAACCATCCTTAGCAATAAGGACATCTTCCTCAGAAATACCTCAGACTTATGAGGATGGGCCCCCCCCATCCTTCACACACACCCCTCGTATCCTTCACACACACACACAACCCCCCCCGTATCCTTCACACACACCCCCAGTATCCTCCCCCCCCCCCCCCCCGTATCCTTCACACACACCCCCAGTATCCTTCACCCCCCCCCCCCCCCGTATCCTTCTCACACACACACAAACCCCTCGTATCCTTCACACAGACACCCCCCCATATCCTTCACACATGTCGTACTAAAGAAAGTCCACCTCATTTTATGAGCAGGCTACACTTGATAGATACTGGATGAACTGCGCCCAAACACCAGCTGTCTGCAGCAATTAGTGAGAAGCAGCCGGCAACACAACAACTGCTAGTTACCCGTCCAGGCTTCCTACTCGAAGATCTCTATTCTATGTGGACTGTTTTAGCAGACACTACAGACAAGAACATGGACGGGGATGTATTCCCAGAGGGTTGCACATGGGGTTAATTTCACACACGGCATGACCGCAGGTGAAAATAAAAACTGCAAACCCTTCAACACCCAACAAGCAAAGCCAGCCGCCCACCTCCTGGCCCTCTGGCAAAGCCTGTTAACAGGCAGAGAGGGCGGGACACAGACACTTAGCCCTCCCAAGAGCCTGTCAACGTCAGAGAGAGAGAGAGAGCGCGAGAGAAAGAGAGGGCAGAGAGAGAGTGAGAGAGACAGAGAGGGAGAGCGAGACGAGATCGACTCAGGGATCCAGACTAACAGGCGGGAGTTAAATAGCCACTCAGCTGAAAAGGGGAAGCGAGTGCTTTAAAACCAGGTTAAATAACACTTAGCACATCCATCATTTGTCAGTCCCAAACCAATCTATTGACCTTCCTGATAGCTAGCTGGGAGTATTATACCCCTGACCCATACTCCTCATTAGAAGGAGAGGAGGGGGAAACACATACACACAGCTTGTAAGCCGTTTAACAGTAAAGGTTGATCAAGTCTGGTCTCTTAACAATAGGCCTATTATCCAGTAGGCTCATTATCTGGAGCTGAGGGGCTGGCGGTATAGAATGGATGGAACCCACTTAGACAGGCAGGATTGTTAATCAATATTGTGCTGGTGGTGTGTGGAGCAGAGGCCTATGTGTGTTAGGGAGGGAGGAAAAGGATAGAGCAGAGAAGTCCCTGTTGAGGGTGCCTAATGAGGGAAGCATGCAGAGAAGCATCATCAAGAAGTCTCATTAAGGGGCCACCGAGGCGGACGAGGAGAAGAGTGAGGGATAGGGGAAATAAACTGCCCCCGATTCAATATTCCTGGATAAAGAGGTGACCGACTTCCTTTCACACTTATCTGTTTTCATCTGTGTAAATGACTCCAAATCTTAGCCGGGTTTTGTCAGGAGGGGATGAGCAGAGAAGAGACTATTAAAGCTAACGGGGCAAATCACAGCTCCCACAGACAGACTGTTAGTGTTGATTCCAGCTGACTCTATGACAGAATAACTGGCTGGCAGACTGCCTGACTAAAGAGCATAGAAACAAACGAGGCTGGGTTCCAATACTTTAAAGTGCTTCCTTTCCTGCACTGACCTTTTTTTGGATCAAGGAAAGCGAACAAAGGGAAGGAAGCCAATTTTCAGTATCGAGACATCCAATGCATGCTTTAGTTCCCGACTTCCTACCACACAGTGGTTATCTGTTGTTACAAAACCACTTGACATGCTAACAGTGGCAGCAATTCAAACAAACGTCAACCACATCTCTTCTCATTCCCTCCATCCATCCCACTCCCAAACACTGACCATGAAGGCTGGGTAGACAGCATGTTGCTGTTGCTGTAGGAGTCAAAGAAAAAGGGTGGTAAGAGGAGGTAGCTGTGGCTAGGGAAGATCTCAATTGCACACTCAAGTCCTCTCTTCTTCTCAAAACACATTGAGGAGGTCAGAGGTGTGGGACCTCTGGCTTTCTCATCCAATGGGTTTTAAGGAGATGAGGAGAGAGGACGCAAAGAGTACGCAATTGAGATATTCCTTAGTTCTAGCTCAGTAATAATGCTTGCTATAGCTCCATGCTTGCTAATGCTAGCTATAGCTCCATGCTTGCTAATGCTAGCTATAGCTCCATGCTTGCTAATGCTAGCTATAGCTCCATGCTTGCTAATGCTAGCTATAGCTCCATGCTTGCTAATGCTAGCTATAGCTCCATGCTTGCTAATGCTAGCTATAGCTCCATGCTTGCTAATGCTAGCTATAGCTCCATGCTTGCTAATGCTAGCTATAGCTCCATGCTTGCTAATGCTAGCTATAGCTCCATGCTTGCTAATGCTAGCTATAGCTCCATGCTTGCTAATGCTAGCTATAGCTCCATGCTTGCTAATGCTAGCTATAGCTCCATGCCTGCTAATGCTAGCTATAGCTCCATGCTTGATAATGCTAGCTATAGCTCCATGTTAGCTACTGCTAGCTATAGCTCCATGCTTGCTAATGCTAGGAGGCTTACCACAGGTGCATGCAATGCAGTACAGTTTGAGTGGTAAGGCTACGATAACACAATGTCCAAAGTGAAATGGACTGTGAGAACACATTGTTGGTCAGCAGTATGAGAGTCCTTCAAGGGGGCTGAGGTACCTGCAATGGCTGAGGTTCTTATGCCAGTCACACAGTGGCGTGTATTAATTTGTTTTCAGGTGTTGAGTAGAAATATCTATATTTTTTAAATACTCATTAAATAGAGAGATAGGCCTACACATACTGACGTATAGGGCAATATAAAAGTATGGTCTTTACTAGCAGTCTAATTTCTGTATTCTTTAGACTGTGTAGTGTCCATTTAGCCAGTTTGCTACGCTCCACCTAGATGAAAACCAAAGCCATATCTACGAGACATCTAATATGTAAATAATGAGGTACTAAAATGTACACAGAGGTTTGAGCCAATGTGACTGCAGACAAATGCCCTCTGTGTGAAAAAAGGGACACACTCAAACCAAATGGAAATGTGAATTTGACACTCAAATCTGCAGCAAAAAAACCCCATGCAAAGTGAAGGAGTGGGTCCTCCAATTAGAAAATGTTTGGCCCAGAACAACAAAACGGGCGCTGGAATACATGTTTTACATGAATCGTGTGTCCAACAGATGACCATTTACATAGGGTTTACTAGATCAGATATGCAAAACACCAACAGTAACCCATCTGTTAACCATTGATGTTGCCTTTAGGTACAAATCTGGAATCAGCTTTCCCTGCCCGAATCCCAACTTTAACCATTGGGGTGGAAACTTGTTAAACTGGTCTTAGATCAGTGTCTGGGGGAAACTTCATCCTGCCCTGTTAACCTTGATCTAAGAACAAGGCGGTGCTAAAAAAAAGCTAGTAGCTTCACACACGACCTAAATGAATGGGCACCTAGTTTGTCTACTTGGTAAGATTAACAATGAACAGACCCGTGATTACTTCGGAATGGGTTAACGTTCTGGAACACCATGTGCAAACTGTTTGTACACCAACTGTGCTGGTTGTCTGGAGAGCTAGATTAGTGCACCTGTGTTATGGGAAGCAATGGGAAACAGTATGTAAACTGTTGTCTGTCCAGAGCTATATTACTGTATGAAACCATATAAACAGTTTGTATACAAACTGGCAGGTATGCAGTGTTGTAGTGGGGGTTGTAAAACCCTGTTAGAATATGCTGTTTAGTGGAGAGCCCTCTCTCTCAGGTCACTCTGTGCCTGGGGAAGAGGACAGATTAGCAGGTAGTATATCTCCTGAGATAACACTGGCCTGGCCTGGGGAGGGGAGACTGACTGACTACTGGGAAAAAAAATCTGACCCGGTCAGGGTGATTCGGTCAGGGTGCACTCTGTGTGTGTCACTCCCTTTCTGGAGGACTGGGTGTGTGTCGCTCAAGTTTTTCCACACCAATCTCGACCAACCATTTCTGCATGGACCTCGTTTTGTGCACGGGGGCATTGTCATGCTGAAACAGGAAATGGACTTCTCTAAAGTGTTGCCAAAAAGTTGGAAGCACAGAATCGTCTAGAATGTCATTGTATGATGTAGCAATTTGATTTCCCTTCACTGTAACTAAGGGTCCTGAAACATGAAAAACAGCCCCAGACCATTATTCCTCCTCCATCTAACTTTACAGTTGGCACTATGCATTCGGGCAGGTAGCATTCTCCTGGCATCCACCAAATCCAGATTCGTCCATCAGACTGCCAGATGGTGAAGCGTGATTCATATTTCCATTTGTCCAGACTCCAATGGCGGCAAGCTTTACACCACTCCAGCTGATGCTTGGCACTGCGAATGTTGATCTTAGGCTTGTGTGCGGCTGCTTGGCCATGGAACCCCATTTCATGAAGCTCCCAACAAACAGTTATTGTGCTGAAGTTGCTTCCAGGGGCAGTTTGGAACTCTGTAGTGAGTGTTGCAACCGAGGACAGACGATTTTTACACTCTACAGCACACGGTGGTCCCATTCTGTGAGCTTGTGTGGCCTACGCCTTCGCGGCTGAGCCTGTGTTGCTCCTAGACCTTTCCACTTCACAACAACAGCACTTACAGTTGAACGGGGCAGCTCAAGTAGGGCAGAAATGAGACGACTTGTTGGAAAGGTGGCATCCTATGACAGTGCCACATTGAAAGTCACTGAGCTCTTTAGTAAGGCTACTGCCAATGTTTGTCTATGGAGATTGCATGGCTGCATGCTCGATTTTATACACCTGTCAGTAACAGGTGTGGCTGAAATAGCCAAATCCACTGATTTGAAGGGGTGTCCACATATACTTGTGTCTGTGTGTGTGTCTGTGTGTGTGTGTCTGTGTGTGTGTGTGTCTGTGTATATATATGCGTCTCTCTTCCTCTTCATCAGGGCTGAGTTAAGTCTATGGATCTTCTTTCTCAGACAAATTACTCTGCATTTGTGTCCCTCAGTGCAAAGATGACATAGTCGAGTCCCTTAGGTTGAAAGAAAACAGGGTTAAATGTAAACTTCTGTCACTCTCCCTGTCAATTTAGTTTCTCCCTCTGATAGAAGTGTGTGTGTGACTGTGTGTATTGTGCCTCCGTTTGACACTGGACATCGTTTAGTCAGACAGGCACATCAACTAGCCAAACCCTGCTGGCTTCTGATTACCGTCAGATATTTAATGACCTCCCTCTTCCATCCCTCTATCCCTTGCTCTCTCCCCCACACAGTGGCAGCACGGAAATTGATTTCCTGCCATCTCTTCCTCCAACAAATAAAAGCCTGTTTTCATAGTGTTTGTGTGCCAAGCTGCCGAGCTCAACAGCCCTGCCCCTGCTTAATGGCAAAGGCGTGTCTGTCTGTCTGTCCGCTGGACAGTAAAATTAAACCACCTGGTGGCTGGAAGGAGAGGAGGAAGTAATTACCTTGGAAACGGGGGTCACAGTCTTGGCTCATTGCCTTAATTGAATTCCAATATCTGCCTCTGGCCGGCTTGACCCCACCTATGGGGCTGGCTAACTGCTAGCTAAGCGCTAAGGTCTTCAGGATAGCTACTGACAGCTAGGGGGTCAGCTAGCTAACCACTAAGGGCTTCAGGATAGCTACTGACAGCTAGGGGGTCAGCTAGCTAACCGCTAAGGGCTTCAGGATAGCTAACCGCTAAGGGCTTCAGGATAGCTACTGACAGCTAGGGGGTCAGCTAGCTAACCGCTAAGGGCTTCAGGATAGCTAACCGCTAAGGGCTTCAGGATAGCTACTGACAGCTAGGGGGTCAGCTAGCTAACCGCTAAGGGCTTCAGGATAGCTACGGATCTTCTAGCTCGAACTAGTAAAAACAGCTAGCATGTTAGCTTTATATAATAGGGCGGAAGGAACAATAGATGTTCTAGGAACTTAGGAAGACGAGGTGTTGTCATTTCAGAGTGTTCAGATTCCCAGATGGGTCCGACTGCTCCTAGAAACACACTGGGCTTCTGGCCACCTCATCAGCAAGCCCCTGGTTAACTGGATCAGGTGTGCACGACTGGAATAGATCAAATAAGTGGAATGAGGAGAGCTTTGACTTTCAGGGTTAAGGGATTACTAGGTACAGCCTTATTACGATACAGCCACAACATGGTTAAGTTCTATAGCCTAGTTTCCATAGAGCTCTAAGATGGTGTGTGTGTGGGGGGTGGGGAGAGGCTATAACAGTAAGTGTAATCTCAGCTTCAGGACACTACTGGTGAGCCTATAGAGGAATGAGAAGGCTGAGAGGTAGCGATGAAGACTGCACTGGCTGGAGCCCCTTATCCAATTAAAAACATCCTTACTGGCAAAGTGGAATCAGAGCAAAGCCCCATGATCTGATCAGTGTTACCGCTCTAATCTCAGCCAGGTCTTTACGTTACCCTCTCTGTGAACATCTTAGTTCACAACCAACACCAGCCAGCCACTCTCTCAGTTCACAACCAACACCAGCCAGCCACTCTCTCAGCCCACAACCAACACCAGCCAGCCACTCTCTCAGTTCACAACCAACACCAGCCAGCCACTCTCTCAGTTCACAACCAACACCAGCCAGCCACTCTCTCAGCCCACAACCAACACCAGCCAGCCACTCTCTCAGTTCACAACCAACACCAGCCAGCCACTCTCTCGGTTCACAACCAACACCAGCCACTCTCTCGGCTCACAACCAACACCAGCCACTCTCTCGGTTCACAACCAACACCAGCCACTCTCTCGGTTCACAACCAACACCAGCCACTCTCTCGGTTCACAACCAACACCAGCCACTCTCGGTTCACAACCAACACCAGCCACTCTCTCGGTTCACAACCAACACCAGCCACTCTCTCGGTTCACAACCAACACCAGCCACTCTCTCGGTTCACAACCAACACCAGCCACTCTCTCGGTTCACAACCAACACCAGCCACTCTCTCGGTTCACAACCAACACCAGCCACTCTCTCGGTTCACAACCAACACCAGCCACTCTCTCGGTTCACAACCAACACCAGCCACTCTCTCGGTTCACAACCAACACCAGCCATTGCAGGAGGGGGGCCCTTGAAGGACTGCTTGCTGACTGAGTGACATACTGCTGACCAGTTGGGATAGTATGTATAATTGAAGATAAATTAATCAAAACCACCATGGTAACTGGTAAATCAAAGACAGTGCATCACATAAGGTACATCAACTCATAATGAAAAACCAGTGGTGACAGGGGCAACGCTGCACGTGGGAGGGGTATGGTGGTGACAGGGGCAACGCTGCACGTGGGAGGGGTATGGTGGTGACATAGTGTGGCAAGCTAGTGCCCCCCTCCAAAGATCCTCTACCAGGACGCTCCAGTAACCATCCTCTAACAGAGAGAGAGAGGACTACATCAGCAGCCATATATATATATATATATATCAAACAACATGTAGTGTACTTTGAACAAGAGAGAGAGATCTATGGGATAGCTGGGCCTAAATCTTTGTGAAATGAGAGTTGAGACAGTATATTGCTAGTGGACTACAGGGCCCCTCCGTACATGCAGGTTTACCCCCATCTCTGGCTGAATGAAGTAAAGTAAGAGGGGTACACACGGTGAGAGGCAGATTGGGAAGTCCACGTACCCCGATGATGGCATTGAGCTCAGTCATCGTGACCTGCTTGGCACGCTCAACAGCCTGAGCAACCTGCTGCTGGTGCTGGTGGGGAGAAACAGAGACCAGGTTTAGTCAACTTTAGCTAGGGTACTGTACAGCAAGTCTCCATGGTTAGAGAGCCTGCTTCATAGACACAGATTTATTAAGACAGAATTAGGCTCATCGTGGGTTAAACTTATCAAAACCGTAACATGTGAACAGGGATTAAGCGTCAATAATATAGGGCCTGAAAAGAGGCTCTATACAACAGGCCTATAAAAACCTTCTGGTGTTCCCATGGTTGTATGTTAAGACTGCATTAGGATGGATGTGTGGGGGACTCACCTCTTGTGACAGGAAAGGCATGATCTGTGCGAGAATTGCGTTGAGACGTTTAGCAATCTCAGTCTGGAAGAGAGAGGAGAGAGGAACATGGTGAGGACTACATCAGCAGCCAGCTGGGATTACTAACAGAGAGAGAGAGGACTACATCAGCAGCCAGCTGGGATTACTAACAGAGAGAGAGAGAGGACTACATCAGCAGCCATCTGGGATTACTAATAGAGAGAGAGAGGACTACATCAGCAGCCATCTGGGATTACTAATAGAGAGAGAGAGGACTACATCAGCAGCCATCTGGGATTACTAACAGAGAGAGAGAGAGAGGACTACATCAGCAGCTATCTGGGATTACTAACAGAGAGAGAGAGGACTACATCAGCAGCCAACTGGGATTACTAACAGAGAGAGAGATAGGACTACATCAGCAGCCAGCTGGGATTACTAACAGAGAGAGAGAGAGAGAGGACTACATCAGCAGCCAGATGGGATTACTAACAGAGAGAGAGAGGACTACATCAGCAGCCAACTGGGATTACTAACAGAGAGAGAGATAGGACTACATCAGCAGCCAGCTGGGATTACTAACAGAGAGAGAGAGGACTACATCAGCAGCCAGATGGGATTACTAACAGAGAGAGAGAGAGGACTACATCAGCAGCCAGCTGGGATTACTAACAGAGAGAGAGAGGACTACATCAGCAGCCAGCTGGGATTACTAACAGAGAGAGAGAGAGGACTACATCAGCAGCCAGATGGGATTACTAACAGAGAGAGAGAGAGAGAGGACTACATCAGCAGCCAGCTTGGATTACTAACAGAGAGAGAGAGGACTACATCAGCAGCCAGATGGGATTACTAACAGACAGAGAAGATGACAATGTCAATGTTTACACCTCTACCGCACCTTCCAAGAAACCATTTCAGTGTTGGTTGGTTGAACACAGACACACACACCCCCCCCCCCCCCCCCCCCACACACCTAAATCCCTCAGTCCACTCCAGAGTCCACCTAGACCCCGGTGTCCCATTGCTCTTAACTGAAATGAATGGGGGGGGGGGAAGCTCTCCTTAAAACAAACCAACTCTGGTCTCCCTCTATCCCACATCCATTAGACAGCTGGCCTTATTTCATTAGCCGTTTGAAATATGATAATACCATTTGGGAGGAGGAAGACAAACCAGGGTAATACTTCACAATTACTACGCAGCCATTTCACAGAAGACAGGGAAAGAAAGGAGAGGGGAGGCTGGCTGACTAGCAATATCTATCACCAACATCATTGGTATAGAGCGGGGGGGGGGGGGACAATACCTTGGGCCTGACTCAGACAGCACTTTAGAGCCCCACATTTGGAGGGCTGGACCCAGTTCTGCTGCTCTTGAATATCCACAGACATAGTCGCCAAAACACAATCCTTTTCCTCCCAACTTATTTCCAGAGAGGAACAGAGGATAGACTTGAAGCTAATCTAATTTGACTGTGTTGGGGAGAGAAGAACTAATGGATTGTGGGGCAGATGGCCCAGCAGGTGTATGTGAGCGTGGGACAGAGAGCCGGGGGCTTTCTCCTTGGTTTCTTCACACATTCCTCTCATTTTACCTTGTTTAATGGTAAAGAGGGGATGGAAGAAAGAGGGGGTGGTAGTGGCCTTTTGCCCTGCTGTGGTGTCACTTCTGTTTTACTCTGAGGAAGGGAGGAAGGAAGGAAGGGAGGAAGGAGTGAGGGGGGAGAGAGACCTATTCTGACCTGTCAGGAACTCACAACCCCCTTAACCCCAGGCAGACTCCCCTCATATTTTTCATTCCCCTCCTCCAATCCCTCCATCTACATCCTCCCCCTTCCATTCCTGTCCCCTCTCTCTCCTGTTGCCAGGGCAACGGCGGCCCAGCAGGCCCTGTCTGGCGGTGGTGATCATTATGTAAATTGGGCCTGGGCTTGACCATAGCAGGCTGTAAAATCATATTACGCGCAGAGGCAGGTCATTAAATAGAATTTTTCTGGGCTGTCGATCAGATCAGAGGGAGACATTAATGGGGGATAAGAGGGAGGAGGAGGGGAACGCGGGGGGTGACTAGTCTTCATCTCTGGAAACAAGAAGAGACACACAGCTAGATCTGTAGAGGCTGGACTCAACCTAAGAACCAAATATCCTCAGTGTTTCAACCACACTACACATAACATGCACAATAGACAACAAAACAGCCACCATTTTCAATCGTTCATTCACTATTCCTCGTATAAGGGGACTTGCATGGATTGGAATTGGAACGTGTTCGGAGTTGAGTTTACACGTCGTTCTTTCTGGATGAGCGGCTCGCTGGCACAAGCCGAGCTGGAACACCAGGTGCTCAGACAGCCGTGACCTCACCAACGGCGTGTTGCCTTTAGGGTTGATCCAGGTTACAACATTCCTGGAACGTTCTCCCAACCTTAACGTGGACTCTGGAGGACCTGCTTTGGTCAGCTGGTGAGGTGCTCCTGGCTCTGACCAGGATGTATAGAAAGTGCTCTAGAAATACTCACACACAAACCAGGAGTTAGAAATCCTTTAGCAGAAACTGTCACTAATCTTGTCTTTTCTCCTCAGAGGCAGGCATCCTCTCTCCTTTGAAAAGGCCTAAGATACCGACTGACCAAAAGCATCCAGGGAACTCCATTCTAAAGCATCCAGGGAACTCCATTCAAAAGCACCCAGGGAACTCCATTCAAAAGCACCCAGGGAACTCCATTCAAAAGCATCCAGGGAACTCCATTCAAAAGCATCCAGGGAACTCCATTCTAAAGCATCCAGGGAACTCCATTCTAAAGCATCCAGGGAACTCCATTCTAAAGCATCCAGGGAACTCCATTCTAAAGCATCCAGGGAACTCCATTCTAAAGCATCCAGGGAACTCCATTCTAAAGCATCCAGGGAACTCCATTCTAAAGCATCCAGGGAACTCCATTCTAAAGCATCCAGGGAACTCCATTCTAAAGCATCCAGGGAACTCCATTCTAAAGCATCCAGGGAACTCCATTCTAAAGCATCCAGGGAACTCCATTCTAAAGCATCCAGGGAACTCCATTCTAAAGCATCCAGGGAACTCCATTCTAAAGCATCCAGGGAACTCCATTCTAAAGCATCCAGGGAACTCCATTCTAAAGCATCCAGGGAACTCCATTCTAAAGCATCCAGGGAACTCCATTCTAAAGCATCCAGGGAACTCCATTCTAAAGCATCCAGGGAACTCCATTCTAAAGCATCCAGGGAACTCCATTCTAAAGCATCCAGGGAACTCCATTCTAAAGCATCCAGGGAACTCCATTCTAAAGCATCCAGGGAACTCCATTCTAAAGCATCCAGGGAACTCCATTCTAAAGCATCCAGGGAACTCCATTCTAAAGCATCCAGGGAACTCCATTCTAAAGCATCCAGGGAACTCCATTCTAAAGCATCCAGGGAACTCCATTCTAAAGCATCCAGGGAACTCCATTCTAAAGCATCCAGGGAACTCCATTCTAAAGCATCCAGGGAACTCCATTCTAAATCATCCAGGGAACTCCATTCTAAAGCATCCAGGGTACTCCATTCAAAAGAGCCAGAAAGAAACAGTTATATCGGCTGTCAAAAGGACAAAACTACTCAGATGTCAGGAGCGAATCACTAGCCAGTAAACATAGAGGGGACAAGTAGCAGAGTTTCAGTAGAATACTAGTCAGATGTCATTTCATGGACACTTGCCGAAGAGCTACTTTCACTACACTCATTCAGTAAATAATACTACCTCATAACACCTGTCAATTACCAGGGACCTTATAATAGAATATTACCCCAATACATAACTGTATAGATCCCCCCATCACATTCATGTTGGAGACCAGAGAAACAAAATGGTGCCAACGAGTGTGGACGACAGTGTACGCACACACGGCGTCGACTCAACGCCATCAGCTTTTAGGCCAGGAGGCGGATAAAATAAGGTATTGTCACTTTAAGCCAATGAAAACCAAGCCCTTGAGCGGCGTGGCAGTAAAGGCTGTTCACTCCGGCTCCACAATTACAGGTACTCAGTGGCTCGGAGCTGTCTGGTGCTGCTAGTATAGAGGCCTCTCAGAGGATGGCCTTGTCAACAGCTCTGTGTTGAAAACCATTTGCCTGTTTGTCGCTGGAAGCCGCTAGCCGAGTGGAGAGGACGAGACTGATGAGGTTTCAATTGGCAGGAAAACCACCGGTGACGGGGAGTCACAGTGTCACACGCTGAACGAGAGACACACAGTGGTTTATGATCCACACACATTTCCCTCTCCGGCTCAAAGACGTCACGCTATCATTGCAATCCTCTGCCTCACTAGCAGCACCTCATTGTTCATGTGCAGCAGATCCCTCCTCCCAGCACCTCATTGTTCATTTGCAGCAGATCCCTCCTCCCGGCCCCTCATTGTTCATGTGCAGCAGATCCCTCCTCCCGGCACCTCATCAGCAGATCCCTCCTCCCGGCCCCTCATTGTTCATGTGCAGCAGATCACTCCTCCCAGCACCTCATTGTTCATGTGCAGCAGATCCCTCCTCCCGGCCCCTCATTGTTCATGTGCAGCAGATCCCTCATCCCGGCCCCTCATTGTTCATGAGCAGCAGATCCCTCCTCCCGGCCCCTCATTGTTCATGTGCAGCAGATCCCTCATCCCGGCCCCTCATTGTTCATGAGCAGCAGATCCCTCCTCCCGGCCCCTCATTGTTCATGCGCAGCAGATCCCTCCTCCCAGACGCTCATTGTTCATGTGCAGCAGATCCCTCCTCCCGGCCCCTCATTGTTCATGTGCAGCAGATCCCTCATCCCGGCCCCTCATTGTTCATGTGCAGCAGATCCCTCCTCCCGGCCCCTCATTGTTCATGTGCAGCAGATCCCTCCTCCCGGCCCCTCATTGTTCATGTGCAGCAGATCCCTCCTCCCAGACGCTCATTGTTCATTTGCAGCAGATCCCTCCTCCCGGCCCCTCATTGTTCATGTGCAGCAGATCCCTCCTCCCAGACGCTCATTGTTCATGTGCAGCAGATCCCTCCTCCCGGCCCCTCATTGTTCATGTGCAGCAGATCGGGGTCTAACAGTTTATTGATGTATGCATTTACCTCCCTGTTGATTGGCTGGGAGCTAGGCCAGGGGCCACTCCTAATAGGCAGGGACACACTACTGAGACAGATGCTACTGGAACCTGACACACACACACCCAGGAGGGAGGGCTAACACACACCATCCTCAATCCTGTAACAAGGAGCATAGAAAACTGTTTTTCTATGATTTCTACAAATCACTAAGTTCATTAGGGGCCTGGAGAACGGACAGACACACAATATTTCCTTCAATTATCCCTGCAACCAGATACTTGTCCATTCCACTGGATCAGCATTCTGACTGACACATAAAACCCAGTGGGGTGGTTGTGTAACACAAAACGGCTTCAACAAGACCTTCATCGTCTTGTGGGACTGTAGCAGCAGATCCAGGCTGACCAGAATGATGAAGCACGTTTCACAGACACCAGTAACCTCCATCCATGTGTGTGTTCTCCCAGGCCGTTTGTTTTGGCTCACAGACAAGTCGACTATCATCACCTTGGCAAACAATTCCTAGAATCCTGTGGAAATGATTCATTTGAACAAGCTCTCTCACTCACACACACACACACACACACACACACACACCTCTCCCTCCCACTCAGGCCACAAACAGGACTTCCCTAAATAAAGCTCCCTCTCTGTGAAGCCTCGTTATCGACAAGCAGGGGAGGAATTGAGCAAACACACAGTGGAAAAACAGAGCGCCTGAGGAAGAAAGCCCAGGTTTTCAATCAGAGCAACAGAGAGAGAAAGAAAATATGACAGAGAAACTAAGCAGCGAATAAGATGGAGTACCCTCTGAACTCCTCACACTGACACACAGAGCTCAGAGGGCCTCGTTGCCGTGGCAGCCTAATGAGCTGCGCTAATTAAAATCACTTATTGACAGCGAAGCGAGGATGATTATCTCCGCCCCGCACCACCCTTGACACCCCACGCCGCCGCATCATCATAAGAGCTCTGTCAAAACACCCCCCCCCCATGGCTGCCAGAGCCCTGCGCTGCCGACCCCCCATAGAGCCCTGCGCTGCCGACCCACCCGGGACACCGCCAGGATGTGTTGGACTAGAAGTATGTTTATATTATGTACATGCAGCTTTGTATATACGCATATCCATGTGTGTTTGAAGGGAGCGCACACACACACAGGAAGGAGATGCTCACTGTTTACACCTCCTCTCCCCTCCCTTCACCACTAGTAACCTGGATAAGAGGAGAGATGCTCACTGTTTACACCTCCTCTCCCCTCCCTTCACCACTAGTAACCTGGATAAGAGGAGAGATGCTCACTGTTTACACCTCCTCTCCCCTCCCTTTACCACTAGTAACCTGGATAAGAGGAGAGATGCTCACTGTTTACACCTCCTCTCCCCTCCCTTCCCTTCACCACTAGTAACCTGGATAAGAGGAGAGATGCTCACTGTTTACACCTCCTCTCCCCTCCCTTCACCACTAGTAACCTGGATAAGAGGAGAGATGCTCACTGTTTACACCTCCTCTCCCCTCCCTTCACCACTAGTAACCTGGATAAGAGGAGAGATGCTCACTGTTTACACCTCCTCTCCCCTCCCTTCACCACTAGTAACCTGGATAAGAGGAGAGATGCTCACTGTTTACACCTCCTCTCCCCTCCCTTCACCACTAGTAACCTAGATAAGAGGAGAGATGCTGACTGTTTACACCTCCTCTCCCCTCCCTTCACCACTAGTAACCTGGATAAGAGGAGAGATGCTGACTGTTTACACCTCCTCTCCCCTCCCTTCACCACTAGTAACCTGGATAAGAGGAGAGATGCTCACTGTTTACGCCTCCTCTCCCCTCCCTTCACCACTAGTAACCTGGATAAGAGGAGAGATGCTCACTGTTTACACCTCCTCTCCCCTCCCTTCACCACTAGTAACCTGGATAAGAGGAGAGATGCTCACTGTTTACGCCAGACTGATGTCATCATAAACACTAGTGTTCAGTGGGGAGCGATCATTCATTATTCACACCACTCACTAGACTCCATTGGTCTTATTGATAAAGAAAAGTCGAGCGAGGGAGAGGGCCAGTCCATTAACATGTTTACACAGCAGTTCCATCCTCCCATCCTCCCTCGCTCTTCCCACCTCCCATCCTCCCTCGCTCTTCCCACCTCCCATCCTCCCTCGCTCTTCCCACCTCCCATCCTCCCTCGCTCTTCCCACCTCCCATCCTCCCTCGCTCTTCCCACCTCCCATCCTCTTCCCACCACCCATCCTTCCTCGCTCGTCCACCTCCCATCCTCCCTCGTCCACCTCCCATCCTCCCTCCCTCGTTCCAACTCCTGTCAGTGATAAGAGCCTGACAGAACCTTCTAGGGGATCTAGTTCCCCGTGGGACACATTTGGCACACACACACACAAAAATATGCAGACGCACATACGCACGCACACACTTCTCATCCTGATAAATCAGCCATGCTGCTCCAATCCACCATCCTCCCACTGATGCCATTAACCTTGCAAGACAGCCAGTTCCCCTCTCCCCTCCTCGACCAGCCCGCCTATAGCCCATCCCCTCCTCGACCAGCCTGCCTAAAGCCCCTCCCCTCCTCCTCGACCAGCCTGCCTAAAGCTCATCCCCTCCTCCTCGACCAGCCTGCCTATAGACCATCCCCCCCTCCTCGACCAGCCTGCCTTAAACCCATCCCCTCCTCCTCGACCAGCCTGCCTAAAGCCCATCCCCTCCTCCTCGACCAGCCTGCCTAAAGCCCATGTTCATACATCATATTTCAGTGCTAATGACACACAGGCACAGCCCATCTCTCACTTCACATCACACTGAGAAGGGGGTGGGGGGTAAAGAGGAGGAAAATAAACAAGGAAAGAGCGAGAAGCCAGGAAAGACAGAAGAGAGATGAAAGGAACCAGAGGGAGACTAGAGAAGACTGCGTGTGATAGATGCCACAAATCACCTCGCCACTAAAAAGCCCGCTTCACGGCCCGGTGGATATTGACAGACTGTTTGACTGAGCAGCGTTCCCACTTCCGCTCTCTAAGGCGGCCATTTTGTCTGTTTCTCCAGTAGTGAGGCAGGTCTAATGTCTCCTCCACTCACAGCCAGGCTGAGGCTGAGGGAGCCCTCTGGTTGGCTTCTACTGCTGATGAATACTTTCTGCTGAGAGGCAGCGGACCTAATGAGGTTTTAGACTGGCTGGCTCTGCATGCTGCCTTTAGTTGAGTCAGACTCGTCACTGGGAGAAACACACACACACTCAGTCCTCGCCAGACTTCACTTTAATCTTATCAAAGCAGCCCCATCAGGCCGCCTGCCCCGCTCGCTGTTTAGCCCGTCAGCGTTTTCACAGACAGGAAGGGAGTCGGTGTGTGTTTGTGTGTGTGTTACTTGAGTGTTTATGACTGAGGGCATAGACTAAGGTCTCGTATGTGTGTGTGCGTTTTTCAGGAGGCAATGAGAATGTGAGGTGTGTGTCTGTGCCTGTGTGACTGAGAAGCATTTAAAGCATTTAAGACTGAGGGCATCGACTAAGGTTGTGTGTCTGTGTCATTGAACAATCATAGCTCTTGCTTTCCAATCCCCTACAAAACAGACACACCACAATGTGTCAGACATAATGAGTACGTTACATGCACACAGTGTGATTATTTGTGAATAATCAGATTAATATAATAGTTTGATTAAAACATTTACATTATTTACAAGAAAAACAAATTTCCCTAATAATAATAATCCTGTTTCCATGGAGCCATCTGAAATCAGGCTACCTGATGGCACTCTGATAAATGCAGAAAACCACCCATCAAAATAAACGTTCTACCACAGCGACTGTTATTTCTGGGAAGCCGATTTGATTCTCAGTTTGGACATATAAAGTTTGTAAGGGAAAACTATTTCTAGGAGACATGCATTCAGTTGTTCAGAACTTGTCTGGCGCTAAAGAGAGAGGCTCTCGGCTGGTGCCAGCACAGGCGCAGATCAAATACACCACTGGAACAAGAGGGAGGCTCTCGGCTGGTGCCAGCACAGGCGCAGATCAAATACACCACTGGAACAAGAGGGAGGCTCTCGGCTGGTGCCAGCACAGACACAGATCAAATACACCACTGGAACAAGAGGGAGGCTCTCGGCTGGTGTCAGCACAGGCACAGATCAAATACACCACTGGAACAAGAGGGAGGCTCTCGGCTGGTGCCAGCACAGGCACAGATCAAATACACCACTGGAACAAGAGGGAGGCTCTCGGCTGGTGCCAGCACAGGCACAGATCAAATACACCACTGGAACACCGGTGTTTACATGTCCTAACCCGCTGGACAGATAGAGAACCCATACGCTGGACGGATAGAGAACCCATACGCTGGACAGATAGAGAACCCATACGCTGGACAGATAGAGAACCCATACGCTGGACAGATAGAGAACCCATACGCTGGACAGATAGAGAACCCATACGCTGGACAGATAGAGAACCCATACGCTGGACAGATAGAGAACCCATACGCTGGACAGATAGAGAACCCATACGCTGGACAGATAGAGAACCCATACGCTGGACAGATAGAGAACCCATACGCTGGACAGATAGAGAACCCATACGCTGGACAGATAGAGAACCCATACGCTGGACGGATAGAGAACCCATACGCTGGACGGATAGAGAACCCATACGCTGGACGGATAGAGAACCCATACGCTGGACGGATAGAGAACCCATACGCTGGACGGATAGAGAACCCATACGCTGGACGGATAGAGAACCCATACGCTGGACAGATAGAGAACCCATACGCTGGACAGATAGAGAACCCATACGCTGGACAGATAGAGAACCCATACGCTGGACAGATAGAGAACCCATACGCTGGACAGATAGAGAACCCATACACTGGACGGATAGAGAACCCATACGCTGGACGGATAGAGAACCCATACGCTGGAAGGATAGAGAACCCATACGCTGGACAGATAGAGAACCCATACACTGGACAGATAGAGAACCCATACGCTGGACAGATAGAGAACCCATACACTGGACGGATAGAGAACCCATACGCTGGACGGATAGAGAACCCATACGCTGGACGGATAGAGAACCCATACGCTGGACGGATAGAGAGCCCATATACTAACAACCACTCTTTCAAAGTAGAGAGATGAGGATAATGCTACATACCTGTTTGTGCATCTCAATGTTCAGCCCATAGGACATCTCATAGTACTGGAAAAGACAAGAGTCACACAATGAAACATTCACATCCCATTCATTTACTAGTTAGAATATCAAAAAAAGGAATATAGTGGACAAGTGACAACCAGCTTTTCCATGGGAAGCAGTCTGCATGTCAGAATGCTGGACTCCTAAGCATGGCTTAAGGGAGAGAACTAGCTGTCGTAGCCCTTTACTGATTAACACTTGAAATCCTCCACCCAGGCCGGCTCAAAGGCTGTAGTGATCCCTCTACTTCTCCCTCTATTTCTATCCTTTTCTTTGTTCTACGAGCTCTTTTTGGGAGTCTAGGGGGTGAGCGAGGTGAACCGTGTCTGAGTGGATAGGGTAAATGCTAAGCTACAGGACTCCAATCCACTTCTTTTGAGCACAGTCCGATTTTAAAATGCTACGTCGCTAACTCAATCAGTCTGGCGAAATACGAGTCTTTCAAAACAAATAGATTGTTGTCAATCGTAGATTAGACATCCATAGCGATACTCACTATCAGGGCGTCAACTGGCGGCTGCCAGATGAGGCCTAGTTAGTCCATCCTGTTTATCTAACAACCCCCCTCTCACACACTACCGCTAAACCGGTGCATGCATTTCCTCAGAATAAAAAAATAATGTTTAACTAAAGTACCAGTGCGTTTGGTTAAAGTCAATCCTGGCGTGGACAAATAAGATAAGAGGAGTTTATATGCACGGGGCCTCAGCTCAGAGTTTGGCCTCTGTTACATCATGTCTAGGGACTGACTGGTTATTTTCCATTCATTCACCAGCCCTTTTTGTGTTACCCAGAACCTCAGCTAGGCTCTTTGAGTTGGATCAATGTTGTAGCTTGACAGTAAATACTCAGTAAATAGAAATAACGTTGTACCATCTACACTTACAATTTCTATTTGATCATGGGGGGCTTTGAAAATGATTTTATTTTATTTTAAAGGGAACGTTTGAACATGGATCAGTTGGAGCTGTTGTTTTGGAGTTAAGTCACATTCTAAAATGGCAAAAATGTAAAGGTTAATAGTGCTATATATTTTTTTTTATGGTAATACTTCACTTGACTATGTCCTCTACTTGATGAGGTCATTCAGCCATAGGCCACAGTATTGTCTGCAAGTCATCCCGGATAAGAGGCCACCGCTAAACAGCTAGGCTAAAATATAAAATGCCATACTCCACCGTGACTAACTAGTTGTCTACCTGGCCAGGGGGTCCCTTCTATCCCCCTCCCAAACTCTCTCCATCCTTAATGAGAGCCCTGGGTGTCTTAGAAGGCCCTGGATGTGTCAGGAAGGCCCTGGGTATGTGAAGGCCCATAGGCCATAGCTCACCCTGGGAGAATACTGCCCTAAATAATCAGCTTCACACACAAAGCCAGCAGGCCAGTCATTAACCCTTAGGGGGTCAGAGGCATAAAAGAGGCCACGGAGCCATTATGACCCCCCCCCCCCATCATCACAAAGCCCCGTCCGTCACGCCCTGTTATCAACGGCCGGACATTTGACCTCTGGTGGAGATTCACAACAACCCCCACCCACTCCTTCTCTATAGGCGCACACACACACACTTCCTCCAATCACAGGAGGCCCCAATGCCCCTTTCTGGACAATCACCACACAGGGATGATCATGAGTCAACAATCTCAAATAGACCCAAAAATGTAACTCAAATTGCCTCTGCAAACAACCACGGTTGTTACCGTTTCATCGGAGGGAAAATAATAACACATCTTACTAACCATCACATGCAGGGTTTTAGTACCAGGAAGTGATTGTACTTGTGTGTAGTGTGATATTCTTACCATGACATAGTGACGCTGCATCTCTGTCTTCTCATTGGCCAGTTTGTCGTACTCCACTTTGAGACTGAAAGAGGAGAAATATGGTCCATTATTATTAGCCAATATTGATGTTTTATTACATAATTAATACATGTTAGTCCATTTCACAGAAATCTTTGGTTAGAAACACAATACACCATAATCACTCAACATAGTTGTACCATGTGAAAAATCTCAATTCTACATACCCAAAATCAACTTGATATTACCAGTGTTAGCCCAGTGTTAGCAGACATCTCTAAATAGATTGATCATGAGTAGCCTAGCCTGGTTCTTTCAGCTGAAGTACATCCTGTAAAAATGGATGCCATTACCTGTGGTACTGGGCCTGCAGGAACTGAAACTCGTCTTTGATCCTGTCGCAGGACTCGGCCACGGTGAACTTGAAGCCAGGCTGCCCTGGTTGGTGTGGTGCCTAGAGAAAAGCAATGTTGATATCAATAACCCCAATGAAGTGGTAGTGCAGCCACACCTATTACATCACGCCCAGATCTCAGCCCATTTATATAACATAACAGACAATAACACATCACGTCCATATCTCAGCCCATTTATATACCATAACAGACTATAACACATCACGCCCAGATCTCAACCCATTTCTATAACATAACAGACTACAACAACACCTAGATCTCAGCCCATTTCTATAACATAACAGACTACAACACATCACACCTAGATCAGATCGCATCCCATTTATATAACATAACAGACTATAACACATAACACCTAGATCTCAACCCATTTCTATAACAGGCTACAACACATAACGCCTAGATCTCAACCCATTTCTATAACATAAGTCTATTTATAATCAATAGCAACAGAAAGATGGCAAAATAGTATCATCATCCTTCATCATGCTTTCTTAGCCTCCTTCTCCTATAGGCCTCTCTCTCTCTTCCGTGTAAAATTATTTTTGCTGCTGCTGAATGGTGGTTTGTCAGTGTGGTACCCAAACGTTCCCTTGAGCCCTGCCTGGTGGCCGCTTTTATAATGGTGGGAAGAACCACTATCACTCAAGAGTGCGATGACAGAGGCGGGTCAGTGCGCCCGTCCTCAAAGAGCACGGGAAGGGGGGTGAGCGGAGAGAGAGAGGGAGGGGAAATCACAACCTGATTTGTGAGGAATTCAATGCATGCCAATGATGCCGTGCAGTAAGCTCGATAATTACAGCATATCCGCTACTGCTTCAATGCAGCAGCTTGGAGAAATTTAGAGGGGAAAAAAATATTCGCTCTGAAAATATTTTTTTCCCCTCTTACATATTGGCCGTCTTTCGTTATTAAAACTGCTCATAAGAATCTTATACGTGAATCGATTGTTTATTTTCAGTTTCCTGTCGAAACGTGTTGTCGAGCGCCATAAACAGAGGGACTAGGCTACTCGACGTGCAGACCATAAATAGTAAGGTGCAGATCACGAGCTCGTGTCTGACAAGCTAATTATTTTGAAGGCGGTACATTTGCATGAATTCGCATAATAATCTCAAGAGCTGGGATACTTACCGGATGCCGGCCCTGTGGATACATCTTGAATGTATCCTTTTTTGAGGGAAATCGGGGGATACTTCAGTAATCCGAGTAGATGTGCGATAGTCCGCCACCCCTCCCTGTGCGCACAAGCGGTCGGACAATGCCAATCCTCCGCGGCGGAGAACACACTTCCACCCTCCGATCTCTCGATCTTTATTGTTGATTTTAAGCCCCTTTCCTTTCACCATCACAAACAAACATAACAAAAAAGCAGAACAGAATGGATATTAGCTAAATGAACGGAGTATGCAATCGGAACACGCACACAGCTTCAAAATATGCTCGTGACGACAGCAAGGAAATACTTGCTGAATTTAGTCAATGGCATATGCAGATTTTAGCCTCTATAATTTAACTCACTATCATCGCCTGGTCCGTCTCTCAAAAAATACATGTCATAATAAACCGCTATTCTCGATTTGCACATATTTATCCGACATGTTGGGAAATTGTGATATCTAAATGGGTTTGCTTGACAGGTTTGTTGGCGTGTCAAGCCTTCACGCTAGAGTGATAATAGGCTACACTAGCAGACGAAAAAAACTACAATAGGCGCGTAGCACGGGTAACAATTTATCCAAAACCAAAAAGACCAGCCTCGCTACAATCAAAGTTGATATATAAACACGATACAATGTATTATCTGCATTCGCAACAAATGTAACAATTTGCTGTTCGCCGAGCTGCAGTGTTCGAGCGCAACTGGAAAACAGAATATACGACAAAGCGGGCTGCGTGATTATGACATTCAGTCCACCAAGCTTGGTTATAAAACACACTGCTGTTTTCAAAGTAGCCCAGCCATGAAAGCTACCCGTCTTGTTAGCGGGCTCTTCTCGGGTCTTCTTCTTTACCTTTGTCTCGATTGATTCCCCTCCCCTACGACGGCAATAATCCCTCTGTTGAACGAATTTTCACAATCCTCGGCTGGTAACCTTCCTTATGAGAATGAAAAAATGATCCAAAAGTAATCGCTGGTTACATGGAATCCTTGTCCCAGCCGAGCCTTGGAACTTCGGTGATCTCGTGGCGCCGCACGACCTGCCTCGACAATGCCTTTCCGATCCGACGTCGGAGAGCCGTCGATTACACGAGTTGTTGACCGCATAAAACTTCCAAGAAAGCCTTTCTTGGATAAATGCAATTATTGACGAGTCTTCTAGTAAATCCAAATACAATTTTGTAATTTAAAAGAGGTTAAATCGTAGAAAAGTTGGATGTTGTAACGAAGCAATTGCTTGCATTCGATGTACCCAGTTTTTCCAACGCTTGCTGTACCACACACAGACTGTGCACTGACACGAGGACTCAACTGCCGCGAGAGGGCCTCTCACAAGCCAATCGGATTCTCCGAATGAGTTTAGCTGCATTAGCCTATCAGAGAGGGATATCCCCACGTGGGGTACATAGTACCCTTGTGTTCCCATTGGACTGTGATATATGACCTCATATCTTCGCCATTTTGGATCTAAACTGGTATTCAACTGACGAACTTGTAATAAACAAAGGTAATTATAAATGTTTCTGCCACAAATGTCAGAATATACTGTTTGACTTTTAATCATTGATATATTAAATCCCTCATGTGATGCAGACATGGGCATGTGCAGCATGGTACACATGGTTAAATCTCATATAATGTTAGATACAATGTAAAAATCAAATTTGAATGCTGAGCATGCCTGTGTTTCTGGACTAAAAAGTGTCCTAGCAATTAAGCAACTCTTTTTCTATATCAGCTAATTACTTGCCTCATTTAAACGTTTAGAATAGGCTACACTGCAGTTTATGAAATCTGAAACTCACAAGCACATTAAATGTGCTCTGAAGAAAGTATGTGTTCTATAATTTGCTATCTTAGAAGATCCAGCCTACAAATAGCTTAATCATTTAGGACTGTAGTGTTTAATGAATTATTTGCTCCATCACGTAGTTTTGAAAGCCTTTAAATAAGAATGATTGAATTTACTAAGCATAGCCCTTGCATAAATCTAACACGAATACTAGAAATTGGGGATTAAATGTATTCATTGATCAGACTGATTTGATCGACCTACATTTTTAATAAGACCTTAACCATCAACAAGCTTTCATATCGGCAACGCTGAAAGGTACAACATGTCTGCGCCCGAGGAAGTCAGCCTATCACGTGTTGCTCGCTATACTCAGCCCCACGTGGGGCTCCCCTTCCCGTCACTGTTCGTTATCCAATGGCTGTGCAGCTGTCTTACCTCCTCGCTTACAATTGGCCAGAGGCAGCAAAGGCTGTCAGTCAGGATCCCATGCTGTCAATCAATACCACGCGGGGCTCAGCGCTGACAAATGCCTGTGCTTCTCTCCCTCCTGCCTGCAAATAGTCCCTGGAATGGCTGCTTAATTAGCTTCGAATGGCTTTTCCTTCCAGCTCAAACAATCTGTCACTACCATGTGGTAAAAAGAGCCTTGCATAAAACAAAAGAGGGGGGGGGGGTGGAGTTAGTAGGGGCTAAATATCAGTTTGATTCCCCCCTCCTCCACCGAATACATTTGTATTACCGCAAAACAAAGCATTTACCTCGCTCTAACATTGGCTCATTGCAGCCAACAGTTTCTGTCTTCATTGGGGTTTGTTTTTTTTCCTCCGTAGAACAAAAATGTGCGATTTATATGCATTTTTAATCCCTTGTTTTTGGAAAGCTAGCCTTATAAGCAAGCAGGATGAGGTCGTGATAGTGTTCTTCATGGCCTTATAGAAAAGTAAATATAGGGTACATGCATGTTTAATCCCTTGTTTTTGGAAAGCTAGCCTTATAAACAAGCAGGATGAGGTCGTGATAGTGTTCTTCATGGCCTTATAGAAAAGTAAATATAGGGTACATGCATGTTTAATCCCTTGTTTTTGGAAAGCTAGCCTTATAAGCAAGCAGGATGAGGTTGTGATAGTGTTCTTCATGGCCTTATAGAAAAGTAAATATAGGGTACATGCATGTTTAATCCCTTGTTTTTGGAAAGCTAGCCTTATAAGCAAGCAGGATGAGGTTGTGATAGTGTTCTTCATGGCCTTATAGAAAAGTAAATATAGGGTATATGCATGTTTGCTAAATAAAGGTAATGATTTATTACCAAAGTCGACATCATGTCTGTGAACCTAATTATTGCTCCTGTTTACTCAACATCACTAAATTATTCATCGCGCTAGAGAGTAGTGCGAATTATGCTAGAAGTCAAATATGGAATGGGCCTATATTTTTCATCACTAAAACGACCTAGTTTTATACATGGTTAACAAACTAATATTTCATTCTGACTTTTCCACTATGTGAAAAATCTTTCTTTTTGTTTTTACCACAACATCTGTGCAGACCTGAAAGCAGAAACAAATAAACATGGTATACGTTTTAAAGTGTAAACTATGTGTAAATTATAAGTTAACGGCATTTGCTTCAGATGAACCTTCAAACGCCTGAAGATATCACCACTTTAATTGGATGCCTCTCAGATGTTTACGCTCAGGGAGGCTAGCAGGGTCATTCGCTCAAAGGAGGGAGAAAATGACCACTCCTCATTGGCTACCTCATTGTAAACTTTGGACTGGCCCACGTGGGCTAGTTGAGGGCTGGAATAAAGACTCTGGGCTGAGGTCGAATGCATAATAAAAGGCCCCAAATAGTACAGCTGGGCCAAAGGGCTGCTAGTCTACCAGTTTTACTAAAGTATGGGAAAGAAACTATGTAAATAACCCAGATCAGTTTCCATAAAAAAAAACACGATCAACAAAAACCATTACCTGGCCATAAGTGCGCTGTGGTTGGAGTTCAAAACATGGAGAAGACCTGAAAGTCTTGATCCCACACACACACACACACACACACACACACACACACACACACACACACACACACACGGTGGACCTTGCATTCTAATATCACACACAGAGACCCACTTTTCCCTCATCCTCAATAAAGAGTGGCCTGAATTAGGAGGCAACAAAGGCCAGGGTCTTCACCTCTGGGTGAAGAGGCCCTCCACCCTCGCAGACCTCTGCACTGTTTATTTACACTGGAACCTTGGACGCTGTGAAACTCCCACCCCGGGGCTCTACACACACTGGGGCTATTTGCAGAGGTGGTTTTAATTCTTTGCAGAGCGATGATCAGCCTCCATCTTTCACTCCATCTCCAGGCTTACAATCGGATTCCCACAGCCCTACCTGGCCCCCGCAAACCAGCCCCCAAATTAATAGAACAGATGTCTGTTTTCAGTGGTTTTAGTGGCCGCTAAAGACCAGAATCCCATTTGTTCTGCCTGCAGAATTACGCTCTCTACTCAAACAAACCTCCGGTGCCGAAACCACAGTCTCACGGCCAAGCCTACTGCTGGTTCCTTCCAGCCACTACTACCGTCATCTCAGAACTGATACTTCCTGAAATGAGGTCCAAAAGGTTTTTTACATTTTTTTATTGAGACCTCAGTTGTGAAGTGCAGAATGGGCTACGTTAACTCATGCAGGATTTCTCACAATTTTTATTACGTAACCAAATGGGGACTTTGGATCCATTTTTACAAGAGCACACACAATACACTCTCACATATTCATTTAGCTAAATGCTAGCATTATGCCGTTTTAGCTAGGCTATCGCCCCCCACCCAGAAGCAGGGATGGTGAGCTGGGGGTTTGATGTTTCGCGTTCATCCGTCTGCTCTCTCCTATCCAGCCAGCACTCTCCCCTTAGTGGAGCGGAAAATGAGGGCCTTATTTCCATGGCGAGTCGGGGTATTGTGGAGCACCGCTGTCTCAGGATTATTGACATGCTTTCATAGGCGGGCTCAGGCCCTGAAAGGAGACACATTCCTGGCCACAATGGGCCCAGTGTGCAGCGAGGCCGGCCTGAATAGGGCCCCGAGTGTATCAGGGTGACTCGTCAGCCAGTAATCAATGCAAACAGGATGAAAGGGTCTTATCAAAAGGGACAAATGCAGACATGAGCAGTGTCGCCAAACAAAAAAAAAAGTGAGCGAGGGAGGGAGGGGAAAAAATAAAGATGGAGGCTTTTGGCAGAAGCCCCAGGCCCGCATTGGTTTGAATGCTGCTGTCGAGCGAACTAGGGGAACGGAGCCAATTACCATTCTGCAATTCTCATTCTCTGACATCAACAGCCACTTAGCCATATCTTAAAAACACAAGGAGTAGCATTATCAAAGCCCTCGCTGCCAAAAATGTTTTACAAAGGCTGTGCACTGTGCGGATTGTATCAAATCCCTATATAAAAAAACAACCTCCAGAGAGACTCTATTTGTTCATCTCACACGGCCAGATTTCACAAACAGACGCCGCAGAAAGTGAAGCCAGTTCTTGAGGAATTTCCCTTCAGAGAATCCTATCTGGGGCTGATGGGTTTGCCTCTAATCCTGCCATGAAAGAGGCCGTCCTCTCCAAAGAAACCTGTGGCGTGTAAGCCTTTTGAAAACACAGCTGCCTATCAGGCCAATTCGTTAAGGCACTAAAGGTAAACGGGGACAAGAGGCTCCTGGAAAAACTCTGTCACAATGAGCTCTTTCCCACATCGTTAGAGGAATCAATAGCTGCCCTCGGTTCAGATGGGGCCTGCTGCTTCGGGAGACACACAGAGCAAGAGAAGACTCTCGATTCTAGCTGGTATAGGGGGTCGGCTCACTCGGATGTTCATTTTTCTCTCAGCGAGCCACTTTTTCAGATTGCAATAACATTCTCCAATGAGAGGTCAAAGTGCAACGTCTCACACGTTCAAGATGCCCAGATACAATTGACCTCTTTTTTTTGTTTTACTAATGAATCCCTTTGTCAGTTATTTTTTATAAACTGTCAAATTGTGTGATAGAGTAGAATTGGGGCCTATCATGGGGTTTGTCACTTCAACACAATGTCATTGATATGGGGATGAGTTTTATATTTCAATAGTTCTATTGGCACTGCAGAGGCTTGGGCGGCCATATTTGAGTTATTTGCACGCCATTGTTTACCCCCTCCTCTGGTTTGATATCGAAACACACAGGGCCCCGGCGCCAGGTCGTTCAATGACTTTTTAGCATAATGCAGTTGAATATGTATGTTTTCAAAAGGGTCCACCTCTGTTGTTGCTGGTGATTAATACAGTCATTCTGGGACTGCTGGTTGTGTGACTCGATTCACAGGCCAATGGGCGTTAGGCTCTTTAGAGCGCCGGTGTTATTTTTGGTGATTACTGTCCAAGTGGTGGGGCTTTAAAAGCAGGTCAACAAAGTGACCCTCCTGTCCTCCAGCTGGAGTGTGAAAGGGAGCTGGTGTGTGACGGTGGTGGAGCACCTCACCCACTTGCCAGGGACGATACCGGAGTGCCAACCCCTGCTATCGCCGCCGGCAACGCAGAGAGCGAGGGGGCGGGGGTACGGGTGCTGGAGAGCCGACACATTCTCACTCGACACCCACACATCCACTTTAGAATGCGGCCGCTTTTCCAACGCCTGGTGCACACCGTTGTTGCAAAACGTCTTTACATTGAAAGCTTCGGGCGTTCAATAGCTTTGGCTTTCATTTTTATGGATCCTACTCAAAGGAATGCTAATCACGGGGTGGTTGAGCAGGACTGAGGGTGTGTTTGGGACATGTCTGTCACCACCCCCTCTCCTCTCAGCACACGGCTTGCTCTCTTTCTTTCCCTTTCTCTACCTCCTTGGCTCACCTGATCTCTTCCTGTTTTTCCAGCATGTCCCCCTGGGTCCCATCCAGCCTGGCAGGCAGTTCAATAGCCCCTGCGGTGAACGCGTAACAATCCCCACACCTGTGGAACAAGGCCCATTGTAAAGACTCCCCTCTTTCTCCCTTTCCCAATCCCCTTAAGGCACAGACACACCGGTAGCGTTTGTCGGCCGAGAGTACTTAGCACTTCTGAACAGAGTGCTGTCTGTAATTTGCAAACCGAATTCTAACTGTAGAATCTCGTGAAAATTTCAGTAGACAGACGAGCGAACGAACAGCAGACGAGCGACAGAGGAACGGCAGACTAACATTCGGTAAGTTGTCCCTTACATCTATCTGTATGTGAAAGACACCCCCCCCCCCCCCATCTGTATGTGAAAGACAGATGAGGCCTCCCTTTACTGTCCTTACACCCCCCCCACCGTCTGTATGTGAAAGACAGATGAGGCCTCCCTTTACTGTCCTTACACCCCCCCCCCCTTCTGTATGTGAAAGACAGATGAGGCCTCCCTTTACTGTCCTTACACCCCCCCCCCCCCTTCTGTATGTGAAAGACAGATGAGGCCTCCCTTTACTGTCCTTACACCCCCCCCCCCCCCCCCGTCTGTATGTGAAAGACAGATGAGGCCTCCCTTTACTGTCCTTACACCCCCCCCCCCCGTCTGTATGTGAAAGACAGATGAGGCCTCCCTTTACTGTCCTTACACCCCCCCCCCCTTCTGTATGTGAAAGACAGATGAGGCCTCCCTTTACTGTCCTTACACCCCCCCCCCCCCCCGTCTGTATGTGAAAGACAGATGAGGCCTCCCTTTACTGTCCTTACACCCCCCCCCCCTTCTGTATGTGAAAGACAGATGAGGCCTCCCTTTACTGTCCTTACACCCCCCCCCCCCTTCTGTATGTGAAAGACAGATGAGGCCTCCCTTTACTGTCCTTACACCCCCCCCCCCCCCCCCGTCTGTATGTGAAAGACAGATGAGGCCTCCCTTTACTGTCCTTACACCCCCCCCCCCCCCCCCCCGTCTGTATGTGAAAGACAGATGAGGCCTCCCTTTACTGTCCTTACACCCCCCCCCCCTTCTGTATGTGAAAGACAGATGAGGCCTCCCTTTACTGTCCTTACACCCCCCCCCCCCTTCTGTATGTGAAAGACAGATGAGGCCTCCCTTTACTGTCCTTACACCCCCCCCCCCCCCCCCCCGTCTGTATGTGAAAGACAGATGAGGCCTCCCTTTACTGTCCTTACACCCCCCCCCCCCCCCCCCCCCCCCCCCGTCTGTTGTATGTGAAAGACAGATGAGGCCTCCCTTTACTGTCCTTACACCCCCCCCCTCTGTCTTGCCTGTCATTGGAACACCCTGGTGTGAGCCAGCAGGTGTTGTCTCCCTCCCAGACGAGTCATTGTGGAGTCAAGCAATGTTGAGAAGAGCTTAACTCCACGGCCTCGGGGATCAATTAGGCCTCAATGCAGCGCAAACAGGTTATCTCACCCCCCATTTGACAGCCCCCGGTGACACGGTAGGGGGCACAGCTAAAAAGAGGAGGCAGAAGTTCCATAGACACACAAAGCCAAAGGCAGTCTATATGCTGAAGGATTGATGGAGCTAATCTGTGTGTGAGCGAGAGAGAGAGTGTGTAGAAACACGTACCCAAACAAATACTCCCACTCAGAAACACACACATAAAATGATTATACTCACAAACACACACACAGATACACAAATGGATACATACACACGTACACACACCCTGTTGTTTACCATCCCATATTTTGGCAATCATATTATCTCTGTTTATCCAGCTTTGTCCCTAGAAAACATGACTAATACATCTGGATCAGTCAAATGGTATTAGATATTGAGTGATCTTCTCAGTATTTGGGTACAGCTTGACATATCACTGGTATCTCTGTCTCTTTCCCTGGTCTCATCTTCAGATTACTCTCTCTCTCTCTCCACAGGTCACCAGACTGGTGAGGTCATTACCAGGGGTTTCCAAGGGAACAAGCCCCAGCACCAATTCCCCTAAGGCCTGGGGGGGGGGGGAGGGGGGCTAGAAAATGGAGATGTGTGAGTTTTGCAGGGGAGAGATAAAGGAGAAGAGAACTTCACCTGGGGTAAAAACAACTGGTCCGGCAGTTCACGGGTCATCAGTTAACGTCCAGACTTGCCAGGCACATGACCCCCGGCCCAACGAGAAGGCTATCATTTGTGTCGATCAATAGCGACTAATGACCAACTATTCCATGCGGTAATCTCAGACCGCCCAAGCATCTCCAGGGAGTTGGGATCACAAATGAGGAAGATCTGTAATGCACAAGGATAATGACTGTAGCTATTGTTATCACCACTAATATCTGGTGAGGCGATCAAAGACCTAGCATTTATCATGTAGACCACCCACAAGCATAGTGCAGTACACACACACACACACACACACTAGTGCTGTTGATACGGCTCAATCAGAGCAGTGCCCCACTCCCCCAGTAGCCTGTTAGTTAGAGGAAGCTTCCTCTACACCCCTTCTTCTTGTCCCATCATTGACAACTCAAGCCCGCTGACACACACACACACACAGCCAACGGCCTCTAGCTCTGATAATTTCAAGCTGCCCTCTTAAAAGCAATGCTGTTGTCAGGGGTTTATTTTTGTTGTTGCATGTTGACTTCATTGAGTGCTTCCATCCTGCTATCAGGTTTTTTTCACACCCCTCCTAACTTCATGGTCCACTTATCGCTGGTCTGGAGAGCTGCACCAAGGCCCATTCTCTCTCTCTCGCTCTCTCTCTCTCTCTCACTCTCTCACACACATCTCTCTCCTATCTCTTCCACATGGTTGGTGCCCAACTCAAACAGCAGACCAGCCGCCACCCTCTTAAGCCCCTCTCCTGTGTGGTGGCAGCCCACTTAGCGCATTCGACAGCAAGGCCTAATCAGAAGACAGAAGGGTCTCTACTGTGTGTGTGTGTGTGTGTGTGTGTGTAACAGCGCTGCCGGAGAGTATCGTGTAGGACACTTGGACAGACCGCCACTCCAAAGTGTCGTCACTCCGCAGTCCATCATGTCATAAAAGCCCAGATGAGGTTAAACACTCCTTAATTACCTCTCAGAGTTGGGGTCGTCTCATCACAGGAACGGGAAGTGTGTGTGGAGTGTCTCTCTCCATGCGCCGCTGAAGGTCTTTGGCTATGCTGCCACCATGCTGATACCCGGCGCTAATGCAAGGGGCGAAACGTGTTTGCACATGCTTATCAACTGGCCATGGGCCAGTTCAGCTGTTCAGCTCACAGTGGTGACCGATTAGAAGTAGGGTGGCCGAGAACTGACCCTCAATCAGTTGTTGACAACGGAGAGTTAACGGAGTGGAGTGCGGAGGCTGTCAGGATTTGATGATGTCACGGGTGGAATGCATTGGCCCCGGCAACACTTCTCTTTAGCTCCCCCCTGGAGAGGCAGCTGATAACCCCATCCAGGGCTTAGTGGGGGTTAGTGGGGGTTACACAGTTTCATCACACGGCCCGCTGAGAGGAAACTGAAACCATGCAAACATCCAGCAGCACCACCACCAAACAAGCTCTGAGAGTCCGAGGGGATACTGTCTGTCCAGTTTCAGGGGGAGAAACGATGTGTTCCCATACTGTAAACTGGTTTCCTTGTTCTGATCTCCTTGTTCTGATCCTTGTCTCCTTTCATAATCTCAGAGATGACTGGCTCTGCATCCAGCATCCATTATTTACACTGCTTCTATCTGGCTCTGCATCCAGCATCCAGCATATACACTGCATCTATCTGGCTCTGCATCCAGCATCCATTATTTACACTGCATCTATCTGGCTCTGCATCCAGCATCCATTATGTACACTGCATCTGAATATACACTGCTTCTATCTGTCTCTGCATCCAGCATCCATTATGTACACTGCATCTATGTGTCTCTGCATCCAGCATATACACTGCATCTATCTGGCTCTGCATCCAGCATCCATTATGTACACTGCATCTATCTGGCTCTGCATCCAGCATCCATTATTTACACTGCTTCTATCTGGCTCTGCATCCAGCATCCAGCATATACACTGCATCTATCTGGCTCTGCATCCAGCATCCACCATGTACACTGCATCTATCTGTCTCTGCATCCAGCATCCACCATGTACACTGCATATATCTGGCTCTGCATCCAGCATCCACCATGTACACTGCATCTATCTGGCTCTGCATCCAGCATCCACCATGTACACTGCATCTATGTGTCTCTGCATCCAGCATCCATTATGCACACTGCATCTATCTGGCTCTGCATCCAGCATCCACCATGTACACTGCATCTATCTGGCTCTGCATCCAGCATCCATTATGCACACTGCATCTATCTGGCTCTGCATCCAGCATCCACCATGTACACTGCATCTATCTGGCTCTGCATCCAGCATCCACCATGTACACTGCATCTATCTGGCTCTGCATCCAGCATCCATTATGTACACTGCATCTATCTGGCTCTGCATCCAGCATCCATTATGTACACCGCATCTATCTGGCTCTGCATCCAGCATCCATTATGTACACTGCATCTATCTGGCTCTGCATCCAGCATGTACACTGCATCTATCTGGCTCTGCATCCAGCATCCATTATGTACACTGCATCTATCTGGCTCTGCATCCAGCATCCATTATGTACACCGCATCTATCTGGCTTTGCATCCACCATGTACACTGCATCTATCAAGTTCCTCAATGCGGAAGACACATTTCATTTGAAAGGCATTCAGTTGTACAACTGACTAGGTCTCTCCCGTTCAATTAGTGGTCTTGATGAAACGGAAGGGAGACACGTAATGTAAGCTGTTCTGTTTTCTGTGGGAGAATCAGGAATAGAAAGAGCAAACATGCTTGTAGGTGTCCCACCACTGTAGGGAAGCACTGAGCACCTGGTGAGACCTGCCATGTCGAGTGCTTTCTGAAACTTCTCAAATAACCCCGGCTTCTTGATTGCTTTTCCCCCGGCCGACCAAGTCCCCCTCTCCCAACAATGAGTAGAGGCCCAATGCAGCCATTTTTCTATCGATATCAAATCATTTCTGGGTAACAATTAAGTACCTTACTGTAATAGATTTCCATTAAAATAGGCAAAAGTAGTTTTTTAGGGGAAAAAACTATTTCTCAAGAATTTTGCTCAGTCTGTCTGGGAGGGGTCTGAGTGGGCAGGAGAAAACTGAAAGCTAGCTGACGTTGGTCTAGCAACCAATTTACCACATGGTGATGTTCCCACCCAAACAAACCTGCTGATTAGAAGGCCCTGTGTAGATTGTATTTTCAACCAGCAACTATCAGGACATAAAACTGATTTATGTTTTTTTTCACACTTTTACAGTGTTAGTTTCATCAGCTGTTGAAACAATATGATATAAAACACAGGAAAAATATAATTGTGACTGCACCTAATAGTTTTCTCGTCTTTCATCTTTTCGACAAAAGGTCCCCTGTTCCGCTCTGCCATCTACCTCTTTGCACTCTCAGGAGAGGCTTTTAGGAACCTCATGTATATGAGGGGGAAAGGCTGCAAGGCTTTGAATAGAAATGAGCAGAACCCTAACCTGTTGCAAAATGTATTTCTCCCATTTGCATTATTTATGCAGGAGAAATGCTTTCAGCCCCCTTTTTTTTTGAAGGCGGCATTATGTTAACAAGAGGAGAATTCACTGACGCTGCGCGCTTCGCACACAATGACCAAATGGTCACCTTTTCATCCTCATTCACTTTGAAAAGCCTCCCTATAATGCGTCTTTCTTCCACCATTGCCGCCCTGTCTTAATTTATTTACCCAGCATGCCCTGCGATTTAATAATGGCCCATACTGTCAGGTCCGGAACGCAAAGTCCCGGGAACGTTGCATCAGAGCCGACCCTCAATTGGCGTGAAATCCACCACAAGCTCCACTCTGAGACACCAACGTGGCGAACGGGATGGACAAAGCAATCAGGCTAGAGATGAGAGCTTTGGTCTGAGCTCAGACGGCACCTCTGTGAACCGCACATGAGCAGGGACTGGGGAATCATCCACATCCATCATCTCAGCCGCCACTGTAGCAAACTAGGCTAGGCTAGCTTCTTGACTACAACACATCAGCCACCACTGTAGCATGCTAGGCTAGGCTATCTCAATGTCTACAACACATCAGCCACCACTGTAGCATGCTAGGCTAGGCTATCTCCTTGTCTACAACACATCAGCCACCACTGTAGCATGCTAGGCTATCTCCTTGTCTACAACACATCAGCCACCACTGTAGCATGCTAGGCTAGGCTATCTCCTTGTCTACAACACATCAGCCACCACTGTAGCAGGCTAGGCTAGCTCCTTGACTACAACACATCATGCACTCTACCTCAGCCAGCACTGTAGCATGCTAGGCTAGGCTAGCTCCTCGATTACCACACATGGGCTGACTGGCGTTCATCCATGGGCCTTTTGATATGCTACTTTAAGATGGTGTGCATGATCTACTGCTGGAGATGGGGATGTTGAAATGTGTTGTTTTTTTCCCCCAAGTGTCCTGGAGACAATTTCCTCACACACTGCTGAATCTGCAGAAGTCAGACAGAGAGCCAGCAGGAAGAACAGCAGCCCACTGTACAGATATCGCAGGCCTTAATAAAGGTCATATTTGATCGCAGTCCTTAGAAATGACTGTGGAAGAGAGGGAGGGAAAATTACACAGACACGTAATTCATTAGACATGAAAACATGCATGCATCTCTTCTCAGAATAGCCACAGCTGCACGAAATCATATTAATCCCGCTCCAGATGTCCTATACTATGCATAGACATAGTAATGATATGCAGTATGATAAACTACAATGGTTCCAATGTATGATGGTTTCTACTGAATACAGAGACACTAATGAGCGTTGTACATGTAATGGAGCAGGGTACCTCCACATAGGATGTGCCTCCGCCTGTCACACCGTCGCATTTACATGACCCAGTGGTCACAACGGGCTTAAATGAAGACGAGGGTCCGTGTAGGATAGCTCTCTACTGGGAGTGACAAGATAAAGTATAGAGACATACATGACATGAAGCACGGCTGTTCCTCTCTGCGCAATAATGGACCTAGAGAGTATTAACCCCGAGGTCACGTCCCTCAAGAGTAAATACAGATTTATATAACAGATGTGTATTAAATCCTCTACCACCGGGTTTTCCTCCCGCGGTTCTAACTGTCCATTCGAGCAGTAGGTTCTACACAGGTCGCATCAAGGCCTCTTTATCCTCGCTACCTGATAATGTACAGAGGCTCGGAACAGAACAGATGTTCCACTATACCTCAGACCTGAGAGGTAAATTTAATATGCCAAACACCTTTCAGTTCAATCAGAAGTGCAGGGGGCCGTTGAACGGGGAAGGTTGTTGCCAGGGGGCTTGTGGGAGATTACAATTAAGCCGTCACAGGCAGAGTCAAGGGCACCCACTTCAAACCTTTCCCTCATTAATTGGGATTTTTCTTTGTGTGCGGGGGGGGGGGGGGGGGGGGGGGGGGGCGGACCTCTGTCTACGCGGCAGCCTCAGGTTCAAGTGTTGTCAGTGAATGACAGAGGTACTCCACGGCCTCTCCAGCGCCCCGGCTGAGAAGATGAGTTTGTGACAAAACGTGATCAACAGTCCAGGGGTCATGACAAAGAGGCTACTCACTCACATACTCCTCTCCAACCCCATCCAACCACACACACAGAAACACACTACACAGCACACACACATACTCCTCTCCAACCCCATCCAACCACACACACAGAAACACACTACACAGCACACACACATACTCCTCTCCAACCCCATCCAACCACACACACACAGAAACACACTACACAGCACACACACTCTTCTCCAACCCCATCCAACGACCGCACTATCAGCGCACACACACAGAAACACATTCCCACATAGTCTCTTATTCAGAGAGCACACACAAAACACCCCATCCATTCTGATTCCATATTAATCAGTATGAGAGGGGCATTAGCAGCCACTGCTGTATTCATGTGCAGGGGGAAATGATGGTCTGTGATGTGCTGTTCTGGATGAAGACAGAGATGTGGAAAAGGATGAGTTTCAAATGGATAAAAATGGATTTAAAAAGAACATGGAGGCAGACAACTCCGTTTGTTGGAGTATATCACTGTATGTTCAATGCCAAGTTCAGTGGCAATTTTTGGCATGTAAATCTTGGTGGGGCAAACCTAAAAAAAATTGAGGGGATGCATGTCAGCAAGCCACAACACAAACACTAAACAATACATTAATTGCACTATAACGGTGACGAGCTGTGCCGACAAACTACATAAAGCTGAGGCTACAGCAGTCCCAACAGCAGTCCCAACAGCAGACCCAACACCTTCCACTGCTACACCTGGCTATCTGCGGAGCCTTGTCTGGCAACGAAACAGTTCATTCAGCCTCATTTACTGACTTTTAAAAAAACCTAGCTGATATGGCTGACTTGTTTAAACAAATGTGGTTTCTACTGACAACTGAGGTGTACAAACTATGGCATAAGTGGACAACAAGCGGATAATCTGTAATTTCGATAAAGACATTAAATGGGTGAGCTAGGACGGACGTAGTCAATACAACTATTTGTTCAGCACTTTGAAATGTACAGCAACAGAATTCAGAACATGGGCCGTTCTTACGGTGTTCTCCCTGTACACCAAGTCAGAACCGTATGATAAAAAAAGGGGGCATATAGCACACAATGAAAGCTCTTACAATATTAGATGATGACATATCCCTAAAACAGGTTATAGGCTACATGTTCACCACCAAGTAAGAACAGCAGGCGAAATTAAGAGGTGAAAAATAGACCAAATAATTAGGGTGAGGCACATGGGCTACTAACAGCTATAGTATACATATCTCCCTGGCATTTTACAGAATTTATGCAGCAGTATACAATACATTTTTGGACTCACCTTGTTGTGCTGTGCTCACTTGAACAGGAAGGTGGCCCGGTGATCATTGGTGGGCAAATTTTGTCATCAAAGTCTGGCATTCTCTGGATTTATGGTGCTTTCAAGACAACTGGGAACTCAGAAAAAAACAAGGTTGAATCATGATGTCGTAAGTGATCTTCAGGTCATAGCTCTAGAAGAGGACCAAGTTCCCGACTTACAATTCTGAGTTGGATGACCGTTCAAAACGTATTTTCCTATTTGGAGCTAGTTTTTTCCTGATTTCCCAGTTGTCTTGAACTCACTGTCAGATTTCCCAGTTCTGAGTGAACAGTTGTTTTGAGCGCAGCATAAATCATGCTGGATTGACAGCATGGCCAATGAACTGGGACCAAATCAAATGTTATTTGTCACATACACATGGTTAGCAGATGTTAATGCGAGTGTAGCCAAATGCTTGTGCTTCTAGTTCCAACAATGCAGTAATAACCAACGAGTAATCTAACCTAACAATTTCACAACAACTACCTTATTCACACAAGTGTAAAGGGATGAAGAATATGTACATAAAAATATATGAATGAGTGATGGTACAGAATGGCATAGACAAGATGTAGTAGATGGTATAGAGTACAGTATATACATATGAGATGAGTAATGTAGGGTATGTAAACATAGTGGCATAGTTTAAAGTGGCTAGTGATATATGTAATACATAAAGATGCAGTAGATATAGAGTACAGTATATACATATACATATGAGATGAGTAATGTAGGGTATGTAAACATTATATTAAATGGCATTGTTTAAAGTGGCTAGTGAAACATTTTTTACATACATTTTTCCATTATTAAAGTGGCTGGAGCCACTCAATGTTAGTGGTGGCTGTTTAACAGTCTTATGGTCCCTGCTTTGATGCACCTGTACTGACCTCGCCTTCTGGATGATAGCGGGGTGAACAGGCAGTGGCTCGGGTGGTTGTTGAGGATCGAGCTTGATGACGAGTTTGGAGGGTACTATGGTGTTAAATGCTGAGCTGTAGTCGATGAACAGCATTCTCACATAGGTATTCCTCTTGTCCAGTTGGGTTGGGGCAGTGTGCAGTGTGGTTGCGATTGCGTCATCTGTGGACCTATTGGGGAGGTAAGCAAATTGGAGTGGGTCTAGGGTGTCAGGTAGGGTGGAGGTGATATGGTCCTTGACTAGTCTTTCAAAACACTTCATGATGAGGGAAGTGAGTGCTACGGGCGGTAGTCGTTTTAGCTCAGTTACCTTAGCTTTCTTGGGAACAGGAACAATGGGGGCCCTCTTGAAGCATGTGGGAACAGCAGACTGGGATAAGGATTGATTGAATATGTCCGTAAACACACCAGCCAGCTGGTCTGCGCATGCTCTGAGGACGCGACTGGGGATGCCGTCTGGGCCTGCAGCCTTGTGAGAGTTAACACGTTTAAATGTTTTACTCATGTCGGCTGCAGTGAAGGAGAGCCCGCAGGTTTTGGTAGCGGGCCGTGTCAGTGGCACTGTATTATCCTCAAAGCGAGCAAAGAAGTTGTTTAGTCTGTCTGGGAGGAATACATCCTGGTCCGCCACGGGCTGGTTTTGTTTTTGTAATCCGTGATTGACTGTAGACCCTGCCACATACCTCTTGTGTCTGAGCGGTTGAATTGCGACTATTTTGTCTCTATACTGACGCTTAGCTTGTTTGATTGCCTTGCGGAGGGAAAAGCTACACTGTTTGTATTCGGTCATGTTTCCGGTCACTTTGCCCTGGTTAAAAGCAGTGGTTCGCGCTTTCAGTTTTGCACGAATGCTGCCATCAATCCATGGTTTCTGGTTTGGGAATGTTTTAATAGTTGCTGTGGGTACGACATTGTTGATGCACTTGCTAATAAACTCGCTCACCGAATCAGCGTATTCGTCAATTTTGTTGTTTGACGGAGTGCGGAACATATCCCAATCCACGTGATCGAAGCAATCTTGAAGCGTGGAATCCGATTGGTCGGACCAGCGTTGAACAGACCTGAGCGTGGGAGCTTCCTATTTTAGTCTCTGTCTATAGGCAGGAAGCAACAAAATAGAGTCGTTGGTCAGCTTTTCCGAAAAGAGGGTGGGGGAGGGCCTTATAGGCGTCGCGGAAGTTAGAATAACAATGATCCAGGGTTTTACCAGCCCTGGTAGCACCCCACACTCCCACTCCACTGAATATCAGGCTAGGGATTGCTTTGCAATGCTTGCAGTTAGCCACTGATTCCTTCCAAACCATTCATTGTTGAATTTGCGATTTCCAACTTGTTTTGTTTATGTCCAATGGCCGATAACCACCTATACGTTTTATCCATAATTTCTCTTCATTATTTCTCTCCATATGACAAGGATTGAAAAGGATTTGCCAGTAGACTGTCGACTTGATTCATGATGATGACTGCTAGCTAAGATTTTGAAAGTATGATCTGGACAAACAAAATTACTGTAGATATACAATGTGGTTTGATGTCATTTTATCTGTGGCCAATGACCTTGAGCCTTCTTGGATGGGCACTTCTAATTTAACTCTTTGGCAGCACCCAAGGGGCTTGAATTTGTGAGCTCTATCCTTAGATTTGGCAATGTCGTAGTGTCCCCATGAGTGACAGAACACTGAGCCAATCACAGCGCAACTAGAGGACATTACCAACCCCTACGCTCCTTATTATCTGCTGCCTGCCCCACCGCCACAGAAAGCACTGAGCTAGGCTGAAACACCTGCATTTTGGAGCCTACTTACTCAAGAAAGCAAAAAAGAGACCATGTTTGTATGGAGGCTTTATTAACTCAATTTTTGTCTTTCTTTACATTGTTTGCAAACTGATATGTGACACATATTAATGCCAAAATAACATGCAAAACAGGAAGCCCCCCCAAAAATGAAATGTTTTGCTAAAAATGTGGGGCTCAATGACGGGTCGCCACTGGCCAAGTTGTATGAACTTGTAGCAAATATTTTGTTGCTCAGTTTTGTCAACTAGATTTTTAAAATCTAACATAACTCAAAAAATGAAGGCAGCGTGAAGTGGCCATTTAAAGGGGAAGTACATGTGCGGTCATGTGGAATCCATAGATTAGGACCTAATTAATTAATTTCAATTTACTGATTTCCTTATATGAACTATAACTCAGTAAAAGCTTTGAAATTGTTCCATGTTGAGTTTTATATTTTTGTTCGGTATATTTTCAAAGAGTGAAGTGGTCGTTTAAAGGGAAAGTCTTGGCCTCTGCATGGATACAGCACTTGCTGGGGAGAACAACTTAAAGAAATTGCCTTTTGCCGTGACTTAAAGTTCCTTGGCCTTGTCCCAAAAGGTAAGCGATTAATGAGATTCAGATTGCCTGAGCTGGCGCTGAGTTTAGCCAGCCATCACACAGCACTGCAACTCCCATGCTCCTGTGCAATAGAGCAAGAAGTAGGACACAAGCCTTTAATACCACGAGGAGAAATGATTGTGAAACAAAGAAGTGATGATTTATTGAAGATGAATGTGGACAACTGAAACTGAATGTCAAATTATGCAACCCCCTCCCAAGTCGGCCATTGTTCAGTAAAGAACAAACAGGGCTTTCTCTCATACTACTTTGTGTTAAATTTAAATTGTTCAATGAGAGCCAACTGGAGTCCTGACAAGTATATTGTAATGGTCTACTGCTAGACTAAGATACAGCTCACCGCTTACAAGGGAGAGAGTGAGAGAGAGAACATTGACTACTTCCACATGTTAAAATAGAGGACCAAAAGACTTCACCTTAATAAGGTCGTCTCCTGGAACCCGATACGGCTTGAAGAAATGCAGTCCGCCTTTAGTGATGACATACAGACTGAGCCTTACCTTTTTAGGGTATCAAATCTGTATTTTCTTACCTCCAGAGAGTGTACACATGGCCCCCTGGAACACAATCCTACGTTCCTCAAAATAAGTTTGGAAGAAAACAAACGCCTTAAGGTATTACACTTTAACCAATCAGATTCCAGTTCTCACAGCTTCTTGTCTCACAATATTACTGTTTCCAGCTTTGAACTTTTAAAATTAGATTGTTATTTTCCTCCCACTTTCTCTAGACCGTTTTGGTATGTCCGCACCCTCAACTGAACCCCACAGCGAAGACAAGAGGAGAGGCAGCAATACAGACCATTCTAATCCATCATGTTTCCACCTATAGCAACCAACAACAAAGGCTATATGTCGATCTAGGCACTCCTATGATTCATTTTGATTCATTTCTGAATGTTAATTCCATGACCTCCTCCTGACATAAAGACAACTTATTTTTCTCCTCCGCTGCTACAGAGATACAGAAGCACTGGCCCTCCAGGCACAAATTGACTTCACACAAGCACTTCCAGGCTCGGTGACTGACATGGGGCCTGTTAAAAATAACCCCCTCTATCAGTGATGGAACGCTTTAGAGCAGAAGCGTCCTGTCAGCGAGCATTCCCAGGCACAGAGGGAAGGAGTGAAAGGAGGAACGAGAGAAAACAGTTACACACTGAAAAACATGGAGATATCAAACAGACGAGGGTTGGGTTTCAACGGCCCAACATGAAGTGCCAGAGGCGGATTTCCCAGAAGGCTGTGCTTCTCGCCCACAGATCTCTTTCTCTCCCCATCACTGGTCAGAAGGCAAAGCAGGGGTGTCCGTCTCTTTGCCCGCTCGATAAATATTGACGTGTGTGGACCCTGCTCGGCCGGATCATTCCCAGATGTGCATTCTGCCAATTCCTGATTGATGACTCATTGATTGCAGCGCTGCCCCATTCCTTATTTAACCTCATTAAGCATCCGGGCGCTCCGGCTATGATTATCCGGCTTCGGAATTACAATAACATCTCTGTTTGCCAAGCACGGAGGCCATAAACATCTCCCTATAATCTGGGCTTGACAGAGACCGACGATGATTAACCGAATCAACACAAATGAATGGAACTAATACATCTCTGTGTGAGAAAGGAAAATAGTCTCATTTGTCTATGCCAATGAAGATTTCAAATGGGCTCTCTTTTTAATGCTCTAATTATGAGCTTTTCGCCTTGCAAATGAGCCTCAAACAAGCCTGTAGCTCCCCATTCCCAATTACCATAAACAGCCCTGATGGCAAGCTTGAAACAAATTGTTAAATTTAGTCCCCTACTAATAGGATTAAGTCATGTGAAATTCTCTTGAAGAAGTTCACAGCTCCAGAACTCCGTTTCTGATATCATCTTCCATTCCCTGGCAGTTTGTTTTCTTCTTCCTCATCCACTACTTGCCCTGAATTCAGATCCAAACTTCTGGAAAATCCTAAATGTTTTTTTTTTTTAAATGACACCAATCTTTTAGAAGAGCTGGAACCTGGCCAGCACCAATAAACACAGGCAGAAATAATGATTGGCCATCTGTGCTCCACATTTTCAGCAAAGGTTGAGAAAGCCAAGAGTATTCCTGGTGATGTTCCTTGTGTTCTTCGAGGCACATGGGGGACATGAAAGGATTGGGTGAAAAGGTGCAGGCGCAATCTGGACGCTTTTTCACGAGATAGTTTCCATTAAAAGAGGCAGTCAACAAAACGAACAAGCCAAGAGAATCAGCGTCATGCTTCAGATCTCGACCCGGCGATAGACGACCGACTAGGAGTATAATTGGACATGCAACTGATTACATTCACAGCTGAGAGACAGCGCGCCAGAAAAGGAAATGATGTCATGAAAGTTTACCCTGTGCGGTTTCATAAATCATTACTCCGAAACAGCGAGATCAGATTTTCTGGAAACGACGCTGATCGGGGAAGGCCAAACATCACGTTTGGGATGCATAAACTCCATCCACAACCAGGAATTCATATTAGACGGAGCTGGATCTTGTTAAGTCATTGTGCAGTTTATGGGCAGTTTGTGAGGTAGAAAGGAGTAAAGAGAGTGAACAGACCTCCATGATGAGAAAACAATCATGACGTGGAAGAACTCAGGCATTAGGCTCCTGAGGGTTGGAGCGGTGTGGGTTGCTAGCTTCCACTCGGGTGTCCTTAGATAAAGCTATAATTTGGTCTCCTTGGAGGACCCCTTAGCCCCGTTGCCAAGGCTCAGCGAGCTACTCCCCTGTCGAAGATCTTAATAAGATCCATGCAGGTGTCGCCACGGTTACACAGCTGCCTAGAGAGGCTAGGACAAATGAGCAGGGGAGTGTCATACACATCGAGAGAGAGAGAGAGAGAGAGAGAGAGAGAGAGAGAGAGAGAGAGAGAGAGAGAGAGAGAGAGAGAGAGAGAGAGAGAGAGAGAGAGAGAGAGAGAGAGAGAGAGAGAGAGAGAGAGAGAGAGAGAGAGAGAGAGAGAGAGAGAGAGAGAGAGAGAGAGAGAGAGAGAGAGAGAGAGAGAGAGAGAGAGAGAGAGAGAGAGAGAGAGAGAGAGAGAGAGACTGGCAGAGAGACAGCGAGAGACTGGCAGAGAGACAGCAAGAGACTGGCAGAGAGACAGAGAGAGACTGGCAGAGAGACAGAGAGAGACTGGCAGAGAGACAGAGAGAGACTGGCAGAGAGACAGCGAGAGACTGGCAGAGAGACAGAGAGAGACTGGCAGAGAGACAGAGAGAGACTGGCAGAGAGACAGAGAGAGACTGGCAGAGAGACAGCGAGAGACTGGCAGAGAGACAGAGAGAGACTGGCAGAGAGACAGAGAGAGACTGGCAGAGAGACAATGATAGGGAGAGAGATAGACAGAGCGAGAGAGAGAGGTTTCTGCTCATCTAACATGTACAGTAATAGAAAACAGGAGCACAAAATTATTGCTGTAAGTAGTGTCTTTCACTAAGCTGTAAGTAGTCTTTCACTAAGCTGTAAGAGATATACGAGATAGCATAAGAAGATATACATCTAGATCTGATATGAGATCTGAGATATTCAGAATAATGTAGAAAATCCATTTCTCTATTCTCATGAACACCGTTTCAAATTACAGCCTTTCCAGCTCCCTCTCAAACCCTAGTCATGTAAGCCCTGAATAGGCCTATACAAGAACAAGAAAAACAATTATTTTCAAGGCACATATTCAAGGCCGAATTTGAGTAAAGTGGTTTTAAAAGATGAACAGCATTAACTTTGATACTCAAAATAACATGTCCTTTGAAAATAGCAGATTCATCTCAATGTCAGCAGTAGGCTGAGCCTTCAAACTGAATGACCCACCACAGGACTTCCAAATATGTTGAACAACTATTGATTTTCTTATTCCCCGTGGTTAAATCTCAATGTCAACTATTGATTTTCTTATTCCCCGTGGTTAAATCTCAATGTCAACTATTGATTTTCTTATTCCCCGTGGTTAAATCTCAATGTCAACTATTGATTTTCTTATTCCCCGTGGTTAAATCTCAATGTCAACTATTGATTTTCTTATTCCCCGTGGTTAAATCTCAATGTCAACTATTGATTTTCTTATTCCCCGTGGTTAAATCTCAATGTCAACTATTGATTTTCTTATTCCCCGTGGTTAAATCTCAATGTCAACTATTGATTTTCTTATTCCCCGTGGTTAAATCTCAATGTCAACTATTGATTTTCTTATTCCCTGTGGTTAAATCTCAATGTCAACTATTGATTTTCTTATTCCCCGTGGTTAAATCTCAATGTCAACTATTGATTTTCTTATTCCCCGTGGTTAAATCTCAATGTCAACTATTGATTGTCTTATTCCCCGTGGTTAAATCTCAATGTCAACTATTGATTGTCTTATTCCCCGTGGTTAAATCTCAATGTCAACTATTGATTTTCTTATTCCCCGTGGTTAAATCTCAATGTCATCTATTGATTTTCTTATTCCCCGTGGTTAAATCTCAATGTCAACTATTGATTTTCTTATTCCCCGTGGTTAAATCTCAATGTCAACTATTGATTTTCTTATTCCCTGTGGTTAAATCTCAATGTCAACTATTGATTTTCTTATTCCCTGTGGTTAAATCTCAATGTCAACTATTGATTTTCTTATTCCCCGTGGTTAAATCTCAATGTCAACTATTGATTTTCTTATTCCCTGTGGTTAAATCTCAATGTCAACTATTGATTTTCTTATTCCCCGTGGTTAAATCTCAATGTCAACTATTGATTTTCTTATTCCCTGTGGTTAAATCTCAATGTCAACTATTGATTTTCTTATTCCCTGTGGTTAAATCTCAATGTCAACTATTGATTTTCTTATTCCCTGTGGTTAAATCTCAATGTCAACTATTGATTTTCTTATTCCCTGTGGTTAAATCTCAATGTCAACTATTGATTTTCTTATTCCCTGTGGTTAAATCTCAATGTCAACTATTGATTTTCTTATTCCCCGTGGTTAAATCTCAATGTCAACTATTGATTTTCTTATTCCCCGTGGTTAAATCTCAATGTCAACTATTGATTTTCTTATTCCCCGTGGTTAAATCTCAATGTCAACTATTGATATTTTCTTTATCAAGATCCCTCATGGTATCTCATTTTGCCTTATCTCCAGCATTTTTCTCTCCTTCCCCAATGTGAGACTGGGAATGGCCAAATGCCCATAGGGTAAAATGTATATGGATTTGTTTATGCCCACTTTCCATTTATTGAGTCTATTGCGGGGGTGCATTCTGTTAAACACGGAAAACATGTGTCCTCTCTGAACAGGGTGGATCAGTTTGTTGTGAGTTTTGCTCAGGCAGTAGAGAGGCACCTATAAAATGAGGAAATGTGAACAGTGCAACACAACCATAGAGAAGGATAGAGGCCTCTAGTGGACAAAAGGATACATTAAGGCATCCCAGACGGAACAGTTCGGTGGAGTTTGTGCATATATTATAACGACATCTGACGTTTTTGTTCAGCTGTTTGGGCACACAACATTTTTTTCTGGATACAAGCCGACATTCAGAGCTGTAGCCAACGCCCCTTCGTCGGTGATTGGTCAACAGTAGGGAATCTTCAATGAGGAGAGACGACTCGTTTTCATCAAAAAAATACAAACATCTTAGTTAGATGTCAAATTGCGTGACTAAGTTCTCTTCAGCAAAATCGTCAAAATTAATGACAGATTTCTTGAGTTATCTTAGATTAATTCTGACTATTTTGAGGAAGTGTATACTGCCTACGGCATCTCAAAATGGACAAACGGTACTATTGCCCATTTTTTTTCTCTTGTTTTTCAAGAGAAGGACATTTAAGGGAGTATGCTAGCGCACTCATTCGGGAAGCCGAATTCGGCTAGGCACCAGCCAAACTGAAGCATGCTGAAACCTTTAGCATGGTCAACGCCACTGAGCGCTTCCACCATTTTAATGTAGTCAACTAGGTGGGACTTCCTACTTCATTGGCTGATCCTTCCTAGTGACCCTGTGGGAGTCATGTCCAACCAGGTCATCAGGAGGAATCAGCCAATCGTGAAGAAGAAAACTGACTCCATGCTGTCCCAGACGTTATAATGGTACAGAAACAAAGATGAGTCCCACCCTGTTCTAACATTGGTGTTGTGGTCCTGATGGTCTGTATAGATGAGTCCTCTATCTATCTCTATGGATACCACCCTGTTCTAACATTGGTGTTATGGTACCGTGATCCTGATGGTCTGAATAGATGAGTCCTCTATCTATCTCTATGGATACCACCCTGTTCTAACGTTGGTGTTGTGGTACCGTGGATCTGATGGTCCGTATAGATGAGTTCTCTATCTATCTCTATGGATACCACCCTGTTCTAACATTGGTGTTGTGGTACCGTGGACCTGATGGTCTGTATAGATGAGTTCTCTATCTAAATCTATGAGCACAACAGAGATGTTTGTGCTTCAGATGAGGAGTTAAAAACCTGTTAGTATCAGTTTATCCTCTGTTTGTTCTTAACAATACTACACAGTTTACTGTGTACTTTATAAGACACTACCAGATAAAAAGTGTATTGTAGTCGACGACAGGTTTTCAATAACCTTCTCAGACACCGTACCTGTCATAGCGAGCACGTTTACATTGTCATCAGACATCAGCTATTAACACTACTACAGCACCGCTAGTCTCATGTCTGTCTGTTGAGATGAGAGGGTTGATAGATAACATCTGACATATCCCCAGGGGGTAGCTACTAGACACAGTCAGCTAAACAAAGCACTGTGACAAACAAATCATTGGTGAATTGCATTAAAGTAAACGACCCGTGACATCATGTAACATGTTCTCCAAGATGATCCTAACCAGAATGACTTTCACTGTAGATGCCATTGGTATCATTTTCATATATTTTTTATATTTTATTTATTTAGGGTTAGGGTTAGATACATAGTATCTAACATACATAGTACTTTTATATACATACATAGTACTTTTATATACATACATAGTACTTTTATATACATACATAGTACTTTTATATATAACAACAATACATTACCAAACAAACTCTTTAATCTCAACCCTCAGCCACTCTCAGCCCATCCCACCTATCACCATAGACCACCCCTCAGCCACTCTCAGCCCATCCCACCTATCACCATAGACCAACCCTCAGCCACTCTCAGCCCATCCCACCTATCACCATAGACCAACCCTCAGCCACTCTCAGCCCATCCCACCTATCACCATAGACCAACCCTCAGCCACTCTCAGCCCATCCCACCTATCACCATAGACCAACCCTCAGCCACTCTCAGCCCATCCCACCTATCACCATAGACCAACCCTCAGCCACTCTCAGCCCATCCCACCTATCACCATAGACCAACCCTCAGCCACTCTCAGCCCATCCCACCTATCACCATAGACCACCCCTCAGCCACTCTCAGCCCATCCCACCTATCACCATAGACCAACCCTCAGCCACTCTCAGCCCATCCCACCTATCACCATAGACCAACCCTCAGCCACTCTCAGCCCATCCCACCTATCACCATAGACCAACCCTCAGCCACTCTCAGCCCATCCCACCTATCACCATAGACCATCCTCGTTTGGTTTCCATGTACCATATATTTTTCAATTGTGCTGTGATGTTTTACAAATTTTTTTAACCTTTCTAATCATATCCACAGATGGTGAGCTAAAGATGAAAACCTTTCCTACCAGTATTATTATATTATTTATTGACTATGCCTGTCCAGATCACCCAACACTGCTATTTGTAAGGTTCATTTTAAATGCATGTTATGATTTTTTAACCATTCCTGAACCTGTGACCAGAAACAAGGTACATAGGGGCAATTCCAGAATAAATGATCGATTGGTTCTGTCTCTTCACAGCAAAATCTACAGAGCTGAGATTGTTGTACGCCCCATATATATATATATAGCATTCTGTTGGTGGCAAGAATTTTATATAATAATTTAAATTGAAAAACTCTAATGGTTGAGTTAAGTGTAATTTTTTTGGAAATGGTACATCAAAAATCTCCTCCTATCTACTTTGCAACCTGTATGGCACAGCTGTCAACATTTTTGTCCTTAGATGAAACTGGTAAATTTTTCTATTTATGCCAGTTCCTTTCATCAAATTAGTATCTTTAATATATGACATGCTACGAGTGCTCTGAGTTGGGAAGCAAGTTCAGGGAGTGAGTGTTTTAATAAATAAGAGAAAAAATAACACGAAACACATCCGCACCGACATGAAAACAGAGTCAATAACACCTGAGGAAAGAACCAAGTGGAGTGACAGATATAGGGAAGATAATCAAGGAGGTGATGGAGTCCAGGTGAGTGTCATGAGGCGCAGGTGCGCGAGACGATGGTGACAGGTGTGCGGGATAATCAGCAGCCTGATAACCTAGAGGCTGGAGAGGGAGTATAGGTGACACAGGAAAACAAGTTCCCTGCCTTCTCTCTTTTCCACTTGCCTCCTCCATTGTTGTGGTAGTGCTGCAATCAGTTGATTATAAGTTTGTATTTGTAACGGATGTGAAACGGCTAGCTTAGTTAGCGTGGGCGCTAAATAGCGTTTCAATCAGTGACGTCACTTGCTCTGCAAGGGCCGTGGCTTTTGTGGAGCGATGGGTAACGATGCTTCGAGGGTGACTGTTGATGTGTGCAGAAGGTCCCTGCTTCGCGCCCGGGTATGGGCGAGGGACAGTTTAAAATTATACTGTTACATTGGTGCCGTGACCCGGATTACTGGTTGCTGCGGGAAAAAAAAGGAGGAAGGTCAAAAGGGGGGTGAGTGTAACGGATGTGAAACGGCTAGCTTAGTTAGCGTGGGCGCTAAATAGCGTTTCAATCAGTGACGTCACTTGCTCTGAGACCTTGAAGTAGTAGTTCCCCTTGCTCTGCAAGGGCCGTGGCTTTTGTGGAGCGATGGGTAACGATGCTTCGAGGGTGTGTGCAGAAGGTCCCTGGTTCGCGCCCGGGTATGGGCGAGGGACGGTTTAAAATTATACTGTTACATATTGAGCAGATACTCCCATATGTATTCGATAACTGCATATGTGACATAACTCCTCCGTTTCTATTCATAATATAATTCATAAATATAATAACATTTTTCAACATTTTTTCCATAATTTTTTCCATGTTTGTTTATTAATCAGTATATTTGAGTTTATCCATAACATTTGATGTAATATTTGTTCTATATTTTCTGGAGGATAAAACTAAAATTGTAACCAGCTCTTGTTTAAGAAAGGGCCATACTTTAAACAACATGTAATTTTCAATTAGTCATAAATTACAAGTTGTAATCTGAATGAAGGCAAAAAAGCAATTTTTGAACAACGGATGAGTCTTTCTTAATAATCTACTGGAGAATAATTTTTTGGGTTTAATTATAACTTGGGGCGGCAGGGTAGCCTAGTGGCTAGAGCGTTGGACTAGTAATTGGAAGGTTGCAGGTTCAAACCCCCGAGCTGACAAGGTACAAATCTGTCGTTCTGAACAGGCAGATAACCCACTGTTCCTAGGCTGTCATTGAAAATAAGAAGTTGTTCTTAACTGACTTGCCTAGTTAAATAAAGGTAAAAAAAATAACTTATGTATGAGTGAAGCTTTTAGTGAGAGGTTTAAAGCTTTAATATTTCATAATTTTAGCCCCCCAAACTCATATTCATTATATAAATATGCATCTTGTTAGTTCTCTCCAAACAGGAATGTGCTGGATTCCTCATGTAACATTCTCACTGTTCTCGAAGATGATTCAAACCAGAATGTCTTTCACTGTAGATACCTTTGGTATCTTGTTAGTTTTCTCTAAACAGGAGTGTTCTGGTTTCATCATGTGCACATTGAGTACATGTCGAGTCAATATCGCTCGCAGCGTGAACCTTGGAGGTACTAGAAAAGCTGTGCGCTGTTTACCTTAGCTGAAAAATCCATGGAGGAGTTCCAATTAAGGAAATACAGCCAGATCGGGTTCAGATCAAATCAAATCCGGTTCAGATCAGGTTCAGATAAGATCAGATCCAGATCAGGTTCAGATCAGGAAGTTGTTTTGGTTTGGCTTGTTCATCCTCTGTCTGGCGCCCCTCATCCTATCCCCACCAGAACAGTGTGTCACAGCACTTTTCCTGATGAGTCCGATGTGATCTGTCGTTCTCTTGTTCCCCGTTCTCCCTCCGGAGTCACTCCATCACTGTTCTGACTGGCCCGGGGCTGTGACAGTGATGTGATGGGTCTCATGGACTGTCAACATGGATCTCTGCCCTGGGACTGGGAGATACACACACACACACACACACACACACACACACATTTTGACTGATCTGGGTCCAGTGAACTCCCAAGCCTGTCTGCCTAAGGTCACTCATTTCTGACATTGTGTTCCAGAAGGGGAAGCAGGCCAGCAAGGGCATCCACTGTCGAGCACGTTGAAACACCTGGCTCAGCCTAAAAACCACTCGGAGTACTCCTGGAAATTCACAGATGAAAATATCCCGCCCTCCCACCGACTCATACACACACACACACACACACACCCTGCCTGTCTATCCCCCACTATCATATCTAGTTGGCCCCTGGACGATGATGGTGAATCCCTGCCACTCAGCTCCTCTCCTCCCCCATAGGACAGCATGTCAGCCAGAGATCTGAAAACACATTTTCAGCTCCACTGAACAATCGACTGGCCCGGCCGCCTGGCTGCTTGTCCCCGCTCTCGTCTCCCCCCGGCTACAGCCCCGCAAGGTCGGAGAGACAGGGACATAAATCCATACTCTTCTGGCACGGCAGCCTCTAAGACTCAACTCCTGTTTTTCTATCTTCACTTCTTTCTTTATTTCTCTGCCTCTCAGCCTCTTTAGCAGGGTGACTCTGGCTAGACGTGTTGTAGGACAGGCAGATGGATTGTGGACACAGAGAGATTGTGTAGACACCTATGTGCTGTAAGGTTCATTGTACAAAGACAGTCTATACAGCTAGCGCACAACAAACGAGAAGCAGCCAACAGAGACATAAAACAGTCAGAAAACAGTCACGACTTTCACTGTGTTCGGAGGGGACATGTCCCCCGGCCCCACATTCTGGAATTACATTTTTGTTCCCCCCTCCCAGTTTTATCATTGGAATGTGATACAAAAAGTGGCAACGGTGTGCTACCTGACATGATGACTCCTTGCTGTCCCCAGTCCACCTGGCCATGCTGCTTCTCCAGTTTCAACTGTTCTGCCTTATTATTATTCGACCATGCTGGTAATTTATGAACATTTGAACATCATGGCCATGTTCTGTTATAATCTCCACCCGGCACAGCCAGAAGAGGACTGGCCCACCCCACATAGCCTGGTTCCTCTCTAGGTTTCTTCCTAGGTTTTGACCTTTCTAGGGAGTTTATCCTAGCCACCGTGCTTCTACACCTGCATTGATTGCTGTTTGGGGTTTTAGGCTGGGTTTCTGTACAGCACTTTGAGATATCAGCTGATGTACGAAGGGCTATATAAATACATTTAATTTGATTTAATTTTCTTTAGGACCATGCGGACGCCTCCGAGCGGTCGGGTAGGTTGTGTGGAGTGTTTATTCGACTGGAAATATATACAAAAAATTGGTGTCGCCCCACTTCTAAAACCAATGTTGCGCCCATAAAACAATCATTAAACAGTCATAAAACAGTCATAACATTGAGATGACTGGATGTAATAGTTGCCCGATATAGCTATCGGGGGTCATTGTCACTCAACACCGTCGGTGTCATTAATGATATATTAGCAAGTGGTGTTGAACTAGGATCAACACAACATTGACAGCTGATCAATTCATCGCCATAGTGAACATTTCTAGCATTAAGTAAAGCCCTGAAGAGGATGTATAGGCTGATACATTTCACTGTTCCTGTACTGTTTACATGGTTATTAATATAATATCAATCATTAAAACCACATCAGTAGAAATAAAAGAATAGCATTCTTCATTAAGCCTCGGAGCGCAGATATGATCCAACGTTACTGTTCCTCTTTAGAATGGTTCATTTCATCGTTTACAACTCGTTTGTTCATCGTTAATAAGACGTTAGCGAAACATTGACTAAGCCCTCGGAGTGCAGACCTTTGTCACTAGCTCATGGATCTCACTTGTTCCGTTGTGTGTCTCACTATAATTGTACATATCCCTCACGTTTGGGGACAGGTGTCCTAGCTGCCGTTGTTAGTGTGCCTCAGTCAGCCTCTTCTCTCTGAAGACGTCCTCATCTGCTCCTCTGTGTTCCGCTTAGCCTCAAAGCCACAGGGAGAAGAGACTGAGACGAGACCTATTGCAGACACAGGAAGTGGTGGGGGAAGGTCAACAACGCGACACACAAACAGTTTATGGTACAACCCTGAGTGAGTAGAGTGCGTCACAGACGAGGCTGTGTCAAAACAGAGCCTCGGAATATCTCAGTGACCGCACGGTCGGCAGAATGTGTGCAAACTAAACCCGTGTGTGTCTGCAGTTAGTTAGTGTGGGAGAGTTACACTGGAGTTACAGTTCCTTGTGTCAATCTAACCAGAACTGTGTCTGTTAAATGAACGTGTTGGGTTTGATTTTTAAATTGTTTCCATCCAATATTTTTTTGGGGGAAATATTTATTGTAATGATTACTGAGCTATTTCAGATGTAAATGGGGCTTGACTAACTACAGCTATGATGAATTGCAACAATGTTTACCATCTTGCTGCTTCAGTGTGTGTGGGTGTGAGTGTGTATGTGTGTCTCACAGCGAGAGTGAGAGGAAGAGCACACAGCCTGTTAATGAGCTGTGTGTGTGTGTGTGTTCTATGCTGACAGCAGCTAAAATCTCCCACACCACCCACCCACACCCTATCAGGGGAGAGAGCAGTGAGTCCCAGTGTGAGAACAGTAATTAGGCTCCCATTCATTAACACAGCAGCAGGTGTGTGGGGTGTGTGAGAGAGCGAGAGAGAGGTGTGTGTGTGTGTGTGTGCATGTGTATGAGGGTACATGCGTTATATGCAAGTGTTTGTACACAGTACCCGTATGAGAGAATGCGTGTGTGTGTGTGTGTGTGTGTGTGTGTGTGTGTGTGTGTGTGTGTGTGTGTGTGTGTGTGTGTGTGTGTGTGTGTGTGTGTGTGTGTGTTGACCCTGCAGCAGGGGAAACGTGCACCCAGCTGCTACAGGATATTCTCAAAGCAGCAGGTGTGAACGCAGCATCACAAACAAAGACGAGGCTGTGTTCAGAGTGTTTACACATTCAGAGCCAATCATGCATTAAAGCATCCCTCCTCCAACTGGATATCTCTACTCTCAGTGTATGGGCAACACACACACACACACACACTGAGGGTAGTAGAATGTTCTGGATTACAACCAGGTCCTTTGATGTCATGACTGTAGAGTTTTTCTGAATTTATTTACCCCATACCCTATACCTCATACCCAATACCCCGTACCTCATACCCCATACCTCATACCCCAAACCCCATACCTCATACCCCATACCCCATACCTCATACCCCATACCCCATATCCCATACCCTATACCTCATACCCAATACCCTGTGCCTCATACCCCATACCCTATACCTCATACCTCATACCCAGTACCTCATACCTCATACCACATACCCTATACCTCATACCCTATACCTCATACCCTATACCCCATACCCTATACCCCATACCCTATACCTCATACCCAGTACCTCATACCCAGTACCCCATACCCTATACCTCATACCCTATACCTCATACCCACTACCCCATACCCTATACCCCATACCCTATACGTCATACCCAGTACCCCGTACCTCATACCCACTACCCCATACCCTATACCTCATACCCTATACCTCATACCCACTACCCCATATCCTATACCCTATACCCAGTACCCCGTACCTCATACCCAATACCCCTGGACTTATTCAACATTTTGTTGTGTTACCGCCTGAATTCAATATAAAAATTTAAAAAATTCTCAGCTACACACAATACCCCATAATGACAAATGAAAATGTGTTTTTAGACATTTTTTCAAATGTATTGAAAATGAAATACAGAAATATCTCATTTCTAGAAGTATTCACACCCCTGGATCAATACTTTGTAGAAGCACCTTGGACAGCGATTACAGCTGTGAGTGTTTCTGGGTAAGTCTCTAAGAGCTTTCCACACCTGGATTGTGCAACACTTGCCCGTTATTATTTTCTAAATTCTTCAAGCTCTGTCCGATTGGTTGTTGATCATTGTAGACAACCGTTTTCAGATCTTGCAAATAGATTTTCAAGTAAATTTACATTACCGTTCAAAAGATTGGGGTCATCAACAACCACCACTCCTGCGTTCCAACGGCACGTTGGGTTAGCTAATCCAAGTTTATCATTTTAAAAGGCTAATTGATCATTAGAAAACCCTTTTGCAATTATGTTAGCACAGCTGAAAACAAGTCCTCAACTGGCAGCTTCATTAAGTAGTACCCGCAAAACACCAGTCTCAACGTCAACAGTGAAGAGGCGACTCCGGGATGCTGTCCTTCTAGACAGAGTTCCGCTGTCCAGTGTCTGTGTTCTTTTGCCCATCTTAATCTTTTCTTTTTATTGGCCAGCCTGATATATAGCTTTTTCTTTGCAACTCTGCCTAGAAGGCCAGCATCACGGAGTCGCCTCTTCACTGTTGACGTTGAGACTGGTGTTTTGCGGGTACTATTTAATGAAGCTGCCAGTTGAGGACTTGTGAATCGTCTGTTTCTCAAACTAGACACTCTAATGTACAGAGTTGTACGAGATATTCAGTTTCTTGGCAATTTCTTGCATGGAATAGCCTTCATATCTCAGAACAAGAATAGACTGATGAGTTTCAGAAGAAAGCTCTTTGTTTCTGGCCATTTTGAGCCTGTAATCGAATCCACAAATGCTGATGCTACAGATTCTCAACTAGTCTAAAGGCCAGTTTTATTGCTTCTTTAATGAGAACAACAGTTTTTAGCTGTGCTAACATAATTACAAAAGGGTTTTCTAATGATCAATTAGCCTTAGCTAACGCAACGTGCCATTGGAACACAGGACTGATGGTTGCTGATAATGGGCCTCCGGATATTCCATAAAAAATCTGCCTTTTACAATAAACATTTACAATTTTAACAATTTGATGTTATTTTAATGGACAAAAAAAAGTGCTTTTCTATCAAAAACAAGAACATTTCTAAGTAACCCCAAACTTTTGAACGGTAAGTCAGACCTGTAACTCGGCCACTCATGAACGTTCTGTCTTCTTGGTGAGCAAGTCCAGTGTGGATACATTTTAGCATCTACAGTATTGCAATTTAATTGACCATGTTGCAGCACCATATTAACCCCCTAATCAATATTCAGCGTTTGACACATCACTACTGAAAGGATATCAGCTCTGACATCACAAACCTACCTTATGATACGTCTTCTGGTTAGTGATGTCATAATATGAGGTCCTCGGGCCTCAGAAAAGGGTGAGAACTCATGGTGATGTAACATGTCAATGGGCCCCGATTGGAGTTTATTTTTTAGGTTGAGAGTAATGAGATCCCATTGGCTTAGGTCATTCCCATAGGGTTTAGACCAATTGTCTGCACTGTTACTAGCATCTTGTTTGAGGTCACTGGGCTTATGTATATGGCAGTAGTGTTGTTGGTAGGTGGACAACTTTAGAGGTACACCTGTGGTAAGAGCACACCCAAGTGACCGTGTGTGTGTGTGTGTGTGTGTGTCCACAAGGAATGGCACTGTGTGGTGCATTATGGGTTATTGTGAGAACAAGAACCCTACATGTAAATGAGAGGGAGAGCTGATCAACTGAACCGCCACGAGTCGGCAGTTTAGTTTCCTCTCTGTCTGTCTGTGTGTGTGTGCACGCATGTGTGTGTACGCGCCATCCTCAAAACCACAGCTCTGCTCCACGCTGTAATTCACCTCGCCACCAAAACCACCGCTGCTGCTGCTGCTGCCTAGCACCGCTGGCTGGCTGTCTGATTGGCTGAAGCTGGCTGGCTGGCTCATTGTCTGAGGCTGACTAGGCTTACAGACGAGGTTACACCAACCCCATGACTGTTTGTTTATGTAGCACACGGAACCCACCATTAAAAATGGGCCCTCAGTCAAAGCACAAAAACAGACACTTGTCATGTTCGAGGGCTGTAATTGTAGCTTTCGTGTGATGTTTTTCTTCTCCCTCTGACCTCGCTGGATAAACTTGAGAAGCCACTTAACATCAGGCTTGGGTTGCCAGACCCAGGGAGAATTAGGCAACACCAAGTCAAAAGAGCTATGTCTTTTTTTCTCCCTCCCTGGCCTCTCTTTTATATTTCATTGCTGGAAGTGGTGCCTTTGACTTTTAGCCTTGGCATTAGCGGTGTGGTTGAGCGCTACGCTAGCTTAGCTAGCGACATCTCCAGCCCTATAAATGACTCGTTACTGGATTACAACGTCTCTATAAGCTCTGAGAGGGCTCCTTTTTAATTTCACTCGTTATTGCTGGCGTCGGGAACTATTGTTGCCTTGCTCTGAATGCTACCACACCACTCACACTGTAATAGATGTGTTTACTGTGAAGCCAGTTAGCTTTAAATTAGCCTCCTGCAGATTGATGTGTGTATAAAACAGTATGGGATATGGGTCAGAGTGGAGAGAGACATATATTGCTTAGCCTATACTTTCAACTCGTGTTTTTCACATGATTCCAGTTATTGCTTCTGTTCTTCCCTTGAAACCTTGACAACCAGTGTACAGGGGACTACAGCTAGCTAACATGGCTCACTTGTGACTGTCATCAATTAGGTTAGAAACATGGGTACCTTGGGGACGCTATTTCTCATTTCTCTCGCTCTGTCTCTCTCTCTCTCTCAATGTCTTTGTCTGCCTGATGTCATTATGAAATATGCAATTATAGTCAGACAAAAGCATCCATCCTTCCCTGACATTCCAGTTAGCCACTAGAACAGCGAGCGAGACAGAAAAGTCAGAAAAAAAGTCAGTGAAAGAAAGAGAGGGATAAAATTGGTCCCTATTTTCCGTATGAAAGACGTAAATGACAAGTTTGAGACGGGCCAGGGGCTGGTTGTCTGACGAGGCTGTGTAATTTGTGAGACTAAAGGTTAAACCTGGCTAATTATATCAATGAGACATTCAGAGATGCTCGGGGCCAATTGTTAGATGGCCTCCAGACACTGCTGACGAGCCATGTGGGGGAGAGAGAGAAGCTGGCTGCCGTCTGATTCCAGTCAGGTTCACCTCCCAATATCTACAGCGTTTGGGTAAGAATTAATTACTAAGAATTTATCGGCAGGAATAATTTTTCACCTGTTTTGGAAAACCGTTTTAGTTTTTTTTTACGGACAGATGTTGGACTGATAATGATTTTTGACAAAGCCGAAGTCAGTTCACACTCCCAGACTAGAATATTTATACTGCTCTGCTGTGTCCTGAAGCTGTTTTTCTTAATCCCTGAAATGATCGGTTGGTTTAACAACTCTTTATTGGGGTTTATTAACAATCCTTTTTTAAACCCTTTATGTATTTTTGAGTGTCGCTGTGAAGACGTAGACTATATATGGTACAGGTGTGTCCTGAGATTCCCTTAAAGGCTTAGACTATATGAGGTGCAGGTGTGTCCTGAGATTCCCTTAAAGGCTTAGACTATATGAGGTGCAGGTGTGTCCTGAGATTCCCTTAAAGGCTTAGACTATATGTGGTGCAGGTGTATCCTGAGATTCCCTTAAAGGCTTAGACTATATGTGGTGCAGGTGTATCCTGAGATTCCCTTAAAGGCTTAGACTATATGACGTACAGGTGTGTCCTGAGATTCCCTTAAAGGCTTAGACTATATGTGGTACAGGTGTGTCCTGAGATTCCCTTAAAGGCTTAGACTATATGAGGTACAGGTGTGTCCTGAGATTCCCTTAAAGGCTTAGACTACATGAGGTACAGGTGTGTCCTGAGATTCCCTTAAAGGCTTAGACTATATGAGGTACAGGTGTGTCCTGAGATTCCCTTAAAGGCTTAGACTATATGTGGTGCAGGTGTGTCCTGAGATTCCCTTAAAGGCTTAGACTATATGAGGTACAGGTGTGTCCTGAGATTCCCTTAAAGGCTTAGACTATATGAGGTACAGGTGTGTCCTGAGATTCCCTTAAAGGCTTAGACTATATGAGGTACAGGTGTGTCCTGAGATTCCCTTAAAGGCTTAGACTATATGACGTACAGGTGTGAACTGAGATTCCCTTAAAGGCTTAGACCATATATGAGGTGCAGGGTTATCCTGAGATTCCCTTAAAGGCTTAGACTATATGAGGTACAGGTGTGTCCTGAGATTCCCTTAAAGGCTTAGACTATATGAGGTGCAGGTGTGTCCTGAGATTCCCTTAAAGGCTTAGACTATATGAGGTGCAGGTTTGTCCTGAGATTCCCTTAAAGGCTTAGACTATATGAGGTGCAGGTGTGTCCTGAGATTCCCTTAAAGGCTTAGACTATATGAGGTACAGGTGTGTCCTGAGATTCCCTTAAAGGCTTAGACTATATGAGGTGCAGGTGTGTCCTGAGATTCCCTTAAAGGCTTAGACTATATGAGGTACAGGTGTGTCCTGAGATTCCCTTAAAGGCTTAGACTATATGTGGTGCAGGTGTGTCCTGAGATTCCCTTAAAGGTGTAGACTATATGTGGTGCAGGTGTATCCTGAGATTCCCTTAAAGGCTTAGACTATATATGGTGCAGGTGTGTCCTGAGATTCCCTTAAAGGCTTAGACTATATGAGGTACAGGTGTGTCCTGAGATTCCCTTAAAGGCTTAGACTATATGAGGTACAGGTGTGTCCTGAGATTCCCTTAAAGGCTTAGACTATATATGAGGTACAGGTGTGTCCTGAGATTCCCTTAAAGGCTTAGACTATATGAGGTGCAGGTGTGTCCTGAGATTCCCTTAAAGGCTTAGACTATATGAGGTACAGGTGTGTCCTGAGATTCCCTTAAAGGCTTAGACTATATATGAGGTACAGGTGTGTCCTGAGATTCCCTTAAAGGCTTAGACCATATATGGTGCAGGTGTGTCCTGAGATTCCCTTAAAGGCTTAGACTATATGTGGTGCAGGTGTGTCCTGAGATTCCCTTAAAGGCTTAGACTATATGAGGTACAGGTGTGTCCTGAGATTCCCTTAAAGGCTTAGACTATATGTGGTGCAGGTGTGTCCTGAGATTCCCTTAAAGGCTTAGACTATATGTGGTACAGGTGTGTCCTGAGATTCCCTTAAAGGCTTAGACTATATGTGGTACAGGTGTGTCCTGAGATTCCCTTAAAGGCTTAGACTATATATGAGGTACAGGTGTGTCCTGAGATTCCCTTAAAGGCTTAGACTATATGTGGTGCAGGTGTGTCCTGAGATTCCCTTAAAGGCTTAGACTATATGAGGTACAGGTGTGTCCTGAGATTCCCTTAAAGGCTTAGACTATATATGAGGTACAGGTGTGTCCTGAGATTCCCTTAAAGGCTTAGACTATATATGAGGTACAGGTGTGTCCTGAGATTCCCTTAAAGGCTTAGACTATATATGAGGTACAGGTGTGTCCTGAGATTCCCTTAAAGGCTTAGACCATATATGAGGTACAGGTGTGTCCTGAGATTCCCTTAAAGGCTTAGACTATATGAGGTACAGGTGTGTCCTGAGATTCCCTTAAAGGCTTAGACTATATATGAGGTACAGGTGTGTCCTGAGATTCCCTTAAAGGCTTAGACTATATGAGGTACAGGTGTGTCCTGAGATTCCCTTAAAGGCTTAGACTATATATGAGGTACAGGTGTGTCCTGAGATTCCCTTAAAGGCTTAGACCATATGAGGTACAGGTGTGTCCTGAGATTCCCTTAAAGGCTTAGACTATATGAGGTACAGGTGTGTCCTGAGATTCCCTTAAAGGCTTAGACTATATATGAGGTACAGGTGTGTCCTGAGATTCCCTTAAAGGCTTAGACTATATGAGGTACAGGTGTGTCCTGAGATTCCCTTAAAGGCTTAGACTATATGAGGTACAGGTGTATCCTGAGATTCCCTTAAAGGCTTAGACTATATATGGTACAGGTGTGTCCTGAGATTCCCTTAAAGGCTTAGACTATATGAGGTACAGGTGTGTCCTGAGATTCCCTTAAAGGCTTAGACTATATGAGGTACAGGTGTGTCCTGAGATTCCCTTAAAGGCTTAGACTATATGAGGTACAGGTGTGTCCTGAGATTCCCTTAAAGGCTTAGACTATATGAGGTGCAGGTGTGTCCTGAGATTCCCTTAAAGGCGTAACACCATACACTGACTGAACCAAGTCCTCTCGCTAAGGCTCTGCGCTCAGGTGGCCCCCGGTTTCCATTAATGGTTGCACCCTTAACTTTTTACCTTTAATTTAAGGGACAAAATTGCCTAAAAATGTTTGTGCAACTGTCTTCAAGTTAAAGAAACTTGAAGGGAAAAGATAAGGAAAATATAAAGAGAAAGATAGGGGAAAGATAAGGGAAAGACAGGGGAAAGATAGGGGAAAGATAAGGGAAAGATAGGGAAAGATAAGGGAATGATAAGGGAAAGATAAGGGAAAGATAAGGGAAAGATAAGGGAAAGATAAGGGGAAAGATAAGGGGAAAGATAAGGAAAAGATAAGGAAAAGATAAGGAAAAGATCAGGGAAAGATAAGGGAAAAGATAAGGGAAAGATAAGGAAAAGATAAGGAAAAGATAAGGAAAAGATCAGGGAAAGATCAGGGAAAGATAAGGGAAAGATAAGGAAAAGATCAGGGAAAGATAAGGGAAACAAGGCCCCGACTTCACATAACCCATGAATAAGCCTGAATCGTCTCCCTGCTGCGGTGTGCCATGGAACTGACAGGAGGACAGACAGGGAGTGCCTCTGCTCTGCAGACATCCAGTTCGCCACAGTGGTAGAAACGATGAGCTGTCAAAGCTCAGGGGTAATTGCTGAAGGATAAATATACGTTCTGGCATGGCGCTGGGTGAGCCAGGTCACTGTGGTGGGTGTACTGTGTGCCAGAGAGACGCTGGGCTGCGGCGCGGTGGTGTGTCGGTGGTGAGCCAAACTGAATAGAAGCACTCCACACCCCTTGAAGAATCTTCAATCATCTCGGAGTTATAGCCTCGAGGACTATCTGTTGTTTTTTATGGTTTTGGGTAAACAAGATGACAGTGATGAGATGACTACAGAGACTATGTCAGGTCTCACCATGTCTTGTCTGTGGCAAAGAACCTGGTCAGTGAGAGAGTGGACCAGAAAAAGCGACAATGGCTGACTGTGCCTTTGGTAGGCCAGAGAAGTGACCTCTTATTCCCCTGCATTCACGGCCATCCCACAGTGACCACATCTGGACCTAGTTCTCCAAACAACCTCCAGCCTCCTTCCGCTGGCCCCAGTCTCCCCGACCATCCCACCCAGGGACCGAGCACCACAGCCTGGGTTGCTGGCTCAGGTGAGGTGGATGTCTGGGTGGGCACCGCAGGCCTGGCTGGCTGGCTGCTCCAGCCTCCCTGTTTGAGCCACAGGCCTTATTACAGGCTGACTGAGCCAGAGGTCGGACCACACTGGGGACAGTCTGTGTGCCACTAAAGGCATCAAACAAGAAAAAAAGAACTCCTACAGTTGGTTTATAGAGTTCCACACAAGTGAGTAGGAGACTTGCATCTCTCTTTAAGTCCAATCAGAGTAGAAAATAGACCAGTCTTCCTTAAATAAAACAATCAGAATAGAAAATAGAACAGTCTTCCTTAAATAAAACAACCAGAGAGACACAACTCTAATCTACTGTCTTAGCTCAGAGTGAGTGACTGGCAGTTTTGGGTTACACCGTAGTTCAGGAACGTTCATGTTGCATCACTATGGCTTCTCCCGGTCTAGTCTCAAATATTATAGAGTGAATATTGTATAGACCTTTCAGCAGCAGCACTACAAGGATTCTGTATGGCTCAGTTGGTAGAGCATCCATGTTAATCCCTTTCCTCAGAGGGTTCTACATGAAACTCACAAAGGCTTCTTCGACTTTCCTCATAAGAGAACACTTTTTGGTTCCATGTAAAAAAATCTTTTCCACAGAGGGTTCTACATAAAACTCAAAAAGGGTTCTTCGACTTTCCTCATAGGAGAACACTTTTTGGTTCCAGGTAGAACCCTTTTGAGTTTCACGTAGAACCCTCTGTGGAAAAGGTTTTACTTGGAACCCAAAAGGGTTATTCCTGGAACCAAAAAGGTTCCTTCAAAGGGTTCTCCTACTTACGAGGACAGCTGAAGAACCCTTTTAGGTTCTAGATGGCACCTTTTTTTAAGTCACTTTGGATAAAAGTGTCTGATAAATTGCATATTTCTATTTCTAAAGGTTGAAGACTCTATTTGGATATTCAACTGACTCGAATGATGGAACACTGTAATTTTAGCAACAATTGAAGAAGACAGAAGGTGGCTGTGGGTTTAAATGAACAGTTCGCCCAAATTACAAAATGACATATTGGTTTCCTTACCCTGTAAGTGGTCTATGGACAAGGTATGCCGGCGGGCACTGTTTCCAAATGCTAACGTTTTAGCATTTGTGGCATTTGGCATTTGTGGCACAAATCCCATTAAAGTCATGGGACCGATTTTAGCATTTTTTTGCACGTTATGTGCAAATGATCCAAAAGTATCTAAAGTTGATTGTGAAGCTAACCAAAGTCACGTATAGATTATTTGAACATAATGTGCGAAAAATGCTAATATTGGTCCCATGATTTTAATGGTATTTGTGCCAGAATTGCTAAAAAGTTAGCATTTGGAAACTTAGCCAAAGCATGGATTGCTGTCGTATCTTGTTGATGCACTGCTTACAGGGTAAGGAAACCAATTTTGTAATTTGGGTGAATAATCCCTTTAACTGAACCAGGTGTGTGGTCTGTGAAGGCTAGGCGCGGTGGTCCTTTGGTGTGTGTGTGTGTGTGTGTGTGTGTGTGTGTGTGTGTGTGTGTGTGTGTGTGTGTGTGTGTGTGTGTGTGTGGCACCACCAACCCATCATCTGGGGTTGTCAGTCAGTGTAAGTGAATAGGGGGGGCCTGCGGCGGGCCAGTGATGTCAGCGCTCCCTCACTAGAGCTATCCCTGTATCGCTGTGATTTATGAGCTCATCTAAGCCTATCTCCAGGCCTTTCAGACGCCTACACCTCTCTCTACCTCTATCCTCTCTCTCTTTCTCTCTCCTCTTTCTATCTCATTGTCTTGCTCTCTTTCTTACCTCTGCCTCAATTATTTTCTCAATTTTCATTTCGCTCTCTATAGTACATTCCTTTATCTGCTCTCTCTTTCCCCCTCTTCCCTCCCCTTCCCCCTCCCCTTTCCCCCTCTTCCTTTCCCCCTCCCCTTCCCCCTCTTCCCTCCCCTTCCCCCTCCCCTTTCCCCCTCTTCCCTCCCCTTTCCCCCTCCCCTTCCCCCTCTTCTCTCCCCTTCCCCCTCCCCTTTCCCCCTCTTCCCTCCCCTTTCCCCCTCCCCTTCCCCCTCTTCTCTCCCATTTCCCCCTCTTCCCTCCCCTTTTCCTTCGTACACTATTTGATCTGCTCTCTCTATCTATCCCTTCCTCCATCTTCTTCCCCATCTCTCCTCTTTCTCTCTCTCTCCATCTCTCTCCCTCTGTCTGAGGGGCTGTAATGGGATGATAGAGGGGAAGTGTGTGGGCAGCAGTCAGGAGGCTGCAGTGCAATAGAGGGCCTCTCACCTCCCCAACCCCCAGCCATCCATCTCCATAAGCACAGATTGACTAGAAAGCAATAGCAGACCCCGACTCCTTATGACTACTCTCACACACACACACACACACACACACACACACACACACACACACACACACACACACACACACACACACACACACACACACACACACACACACACACACACACACACACACACACAAAGGTAATAGAGAGAGAGAAATAGCTCACTGAAACATTCACGGGTATTTTCAAACAGACAGCTACACGCACACAAACACACAAAGAAACACGGAGATGGACAACACACACAACATAACAACACACTTAAAGGTACAGTACATTCTTCCAAGCCTACTATTATCGTTGAAAGCTCCTGAATTTAACATCTAAATACCTCTTCAACACACATGAATACACACATTAATATACATCTACATATCTCTCCCCATCACCTCATCTCTCAAACCTGGAAGACAACCCACAGCACATCCACTGACCCACATTCCTTCTCCAATACCCCAAAAGCAATTTGCCCCACCAAAGCAGAGGCAAGGCAGCAAAGCTAATCGGAGCCAAGATGAATGGATAAAAGACGAAGGACCCGAGCTAAACCCGAGAGTCGCACAGAGCTGCAAGGCACTAAATCACCAGATTATTGGTTTTTATGAGCGAAGCCCATGTGAAAATAATTGCTAATGTTCCAAGAGTAACCAGTGGAAACGAAGGTAATGGAGCCATTTATACATTCTGATTGCACTACATGGAAAACATCCATCCCATCTCCTCTGTGTTATTCTACTGCATGCCCATAAAAACAGTCCAAGCAACATGGACGCCGCGGCCACCTATTAAAATCAGTACCGTCACTAACATCTCTACGGGTTGTTGTTTCTTAGCCTTTGTTATTGTTAGCCAAGGGGCCGCGGCTGTGAGGCTGGCTCAGAGATATACATCAGCTTGCTAGAAACTAGTTTCATTTAGATAGACGGACAGGCTATCAGCTACTGTTGTTTGGAGATGATTAGACAATTAGACAGAGAAAAAGATTGGGTTGTGGTGTGTGTGTCTGTGTGTGTCTGTGTGTTTGTGTGTATTTGCACAAGAACACAAGTACACACACACACACACACACACACACACACACACACACACACACACACACACACACACACACACACACACACACACACACACACACACACACACACACACACACACACACACACACACTAACATTGGTATTCTTCTAATGGTGAGGCTGTATACACCCCATGTGATTGGAGGGAAGTGTATAGCTCTTATGCTGGCCTGTAATGAAGAGTGGTGTAGCTGCTGTGGTTATCCAGCAGGCCATAGACAGGCCTTTAGCACCAGCCTTAATCACACAGCGCTCCTCTCTTTGAAGCCTAGCCACAGGTCTGGAGGAAACAAAACAGCCATTTTCAACAGCCCACAAATAACCCATTCCATTTCCATCGAGAGCACCACATAAAACCAGTCGTGCATGGGCCGGGCCAGTAATTTTCCACTATCGGGCACGGTGTGTGTGTGTGGGCCTGAAATGTGGTTTCACCCAAGTCGCTGTCACACAGCAGTCCAGATTGGTTTCAGCCCCTGTGGTTTGACCTTTCCCACCAGACAGGGAGCTGAGCCATAGGCAAACTGTGCATTTAGTGGTGTATGTGTGTGTACACTATTTTACACACACACACTAACCCACAAACCCAACTGCCTCCACATTGTAACCTAATGGCAGCCATATGACAGTACCCACACTCCCTATAACATCATAGCTCCCACATCTATGAACACACAGCCCCTTTCACCCTCTAATAAAACCCACTCTTAATCTACAGTTTGAAACCATCTTCCATGATATTGAAAGCATGTACGTTTTATAGAGTCAAAAGAAGAAGTCAAAACACTGGACAGATGTAAATGGCTCGTGTGGTTAATAAAAACCCAATCTAACGTTTACAGCGCTCCGTCTAATCCAGTCCACATTCGGTTGGAGAGAACCCACAGAACAACCTGGGTGGTCCGGTCTGGCCCGGTCTCCTCCTCCTCCATTTTGTAATCAGGTCAGGTCACCAACAGCTATTTTAGATACAGATCTGATCGAAGGTCAGTTTTGCATGTTAAACTCTAATGGTCGAGGTTAGGGTATGGGGAGAGTTAGCTGATCCTAGATCTGTGCCTGAGGGAAAATGTTAAAGGGGCTGAACAGAGAGATGTGCAGGGAGTTGTTGAAAAGATAGTTTTTCTTCTTCTCTTTTTTTTAAATGAGTCAGGGAACATCAATATGGCAGGAGTGTCAGTCAAGAATCTCCCAGCCCACTTCATCTAAAAGGCATCAAAGTGATTTGATATTTAGATATCTAAAAGTAGCCCCATGTTGTTGTGATGAAAGGTATTCCATCTCAATCAGAAAACATCATAAGCGATAGCTGTAGCTAATGTCGACAACTGATCACCTACTGTATTTCTCAAACATCATAAACGATAGCTGTAGCTAATGTCGACAACTGATCAACTACTGTATTTCTCAAACATCATAAACGATAGCTGTAGCTAATGTCGACAACTGATCAACTACTGTATTTCTCAAACATCATAAACGATAGTTGTAGCTAATGTCGACAACTGATCAACTACTGTATTTCTCAAACATCATAAACGATAGCTGTAGCTAATGTCGACAACTGATCAACTACTGTATTTCTCAAACATCAGAAACGATAGCCGTAGCTTGTTGGACAAGTAATTTAATTCCCACCAACTGCCTAATATACACAAATCTAACAAGTAATCTAACAATTCCCCAACAACTACCTAATACACAAATAACTAAAGGGGTGAATGAAAATATGTACATATAAGTATATGGATGAGCGATGGCTGAGCGGCATAGGCAAGGTGCAATAGATGGTATAAAATACAGTATATACATGTGTTATGAGTAACGTAAGATATGTAAACATAGTTAAAATGGCATTATTTAAAGTGGCATTGTTTAAAATGACGAGTGATGCATTTATTAAAGAGTCCAGTGATTGGGTCTCAGTACAGTATAACCATGTGATATGAGTAATGTAAGATATGTAAACATTATTAAAGTGGCATTGTTTAAAGAGACTAGTGATCCATTTATTAGTGATCAGGTCTCAATGTGTGCAACTCTCTGAGTTAGTGATTGCTGTTTAACAGTCTGATGGCCTTGAGATAGAAGCCATTTCTCAATCTCTCGGTCCCAGCTTTGATGCACCTGTACTGACCTCGCCTTCTGGATGATAGCGGGGTGAACAGGCAGTGGCTCGGGTGGTTGATGTCCTTTATGATCTTTTTGGCCTTCCTGTAACATCGGGTGCTGTAGGTGTCTTGGAGGGCAGGTAGTTTGCCCCTGGTGATGCGTTGTGTAGACCTCTGGAGAGCCTTGCGGTTGAGGGCGGAACAGCTGCCGTACCAGCCAGGCAGGTATCCTGTCGGATACAGTCCGACAGGATGCTCTCGATTGTGCATCTGTTAAAGTTTGTCAGGGTTTTGGGTGACAAGCCAAATTTCTTCAGCCTCCTGAGGTTGAAGAGGCGCTGTTGCGCCTTCTTCACCACACTGTCTGTGTGGGTGGACCATTTCAGTTTGTCTGTGATGTGTACGCCCAGGAACTTAAAACGTTCCACCTTCTCCACAGTTGTCCCTAGGGGGGTGCTCCCTCTGATGTTTCCTGAAGTCCACGATCATCTCCTTTGTTTTGTTGACGTTAAGTGAGAGGTTGTTTTCCTGACACCACACTCCGAGTGCCCTCACCACCTCCCTGTAGGCTGTCTGGTCGTTGTTGGTAACCACTACTGTTGTGTTGTTTGCAATTTGTATGATTGAGTTAGAGGCATGCATGGCCACACAGTCGTTGGTGAACAGGGAGTACAGGAGAGGGCTGAGCACACACCCTTGTGGGGCCCCAGTGTTTAGGGTCAGCGAAGTGGAGATGTTGTTTCCTACCTTCACCACCTGGGGGTGGCCCATCAGAAAGTCCAGGACCCAGTTGCACAGGGAGGGGTTGAGACCCAGGGCCTCCAGCTTGATGGTGAGCTTGGAGGATACTATGGTGTTGAATGCTGAGCTGTAGTCGATGAACAGCATTCTTACATAGGTATTCATTTTGTCCAGATGGTACATGGCAGTGGGCAGTGTGATGGCGATTGCATCGTCTGTGGACCTGTTGAGGCGGTATGCAAACTGAAGTGGGTCCACGGTGGCCGGTAAGGTGGAGGTGATATGATCCTTGACTAGTCTCTCAAAGCACTTCATGATGACAGAAGTGAGTGCTACGTGGCGGTAGTCATTTAGTTCAGTTAGTTCAGTTTTCTTTGCCTTCTTGGGTATTTGTCTAACATCATAAACGATAGCTGTAGCTAACGTCGACAACTGATCAACTATTGTATTTCTTTACATGTGGGTGTAGTAGCAATGTGTTATCGCCACATTCAACTTTGCAGTTGCAGAGCACACTTTACAGGGACACGCATAATGTTCCTACAGCGCATACGTTCAAACAGGACAAGTAACACCCCTCATCTCCCTCAAACAGGACAAGTAACACCCCTCATCTCCCTCAAACAGGACAAGTAACACCCCTCATCTCCCTCAAACAGGACAAGTAACACCCCTCATCTCCCTCAAATAGGACAAGTAACACCCCTCATCTCCCTCAAACAGGACAAGTAACACCCCTCATCTCCCTCAAACAGGACAAGTAACACCCCTCATCTCCCTCAAACAGGACAAGTAACACCCCTCATCTCCCTCAAACAGGACAAGTAACACCCCTCATCTCCCTCAAACAGGACAAGTAACACCCCTCATCTCCCTCAAACAGGACAAGTAACACCCCTCATCTCCCTCAAACAGGACAAGTAACACCCCTCATCTCCCTCAAACAGGACAAGCAACACCCCTCACCTCCCTCAAACAGGACAAGTAACACCCCTCATCTCCCTCAAACAGGACAAGTAACACCCCTCATCTCCCTCAAACAGGACAAGTAACACCCCTCATCTCCCTCAAACAGGACAAGTAACACCCCTCATCTCCCTCAAACAGGACAAGTAACACCCCTCACCTCCCTCAAACAGGACAAGTAACACCCCTCATCTCCCTCAAACAGGACAAGTAACACCCCTCACCTCCCTCAAACAGGACAAGTAACACCCCTCATCTCCCTCAAACAGGACAAGTAACACCCCTCATCTCCCTCAGAGTCTCAGACACTTTCCATTCCGCTTTTCTTTTTGCTTCTTCAGTCTGGTGCATAGAGGGGGACGCTTGTGCAAAGGTGTTGTGGTAGATCCGTTTCTACACTTCTCTTCCCTCCTTCCTTCCCAAGAATCCTCAAGAGCATGGTGTGTACGAGAGAGTATCTCGGCCCAGCCCCGGACACCTCGTCGGCTTCAGCTACATCCTGTCATAGCTGATTGACCCCTGTCACGTGACTGAAGTATGTGGTTAGCAGGAGCTACAAAACCAGGGCAAACAACACCTTGTGCACCTTGTGCGCTGTGTGTACATGTTCAGTTTCCAAGTGTCGGAACACAATAGCAACCACAGACACACACACACACAACATTACAGATATTTATGTGTGTGTGTGTGGTGTGAAACTCATCCGACACCTACACAGCCAGCCAGCCAGCCAGCCAAACGGCTGTACTTAGAGGATAGAGATAAGGACAGCTCTTCTTCCTGTTATCACACACCTTGACACTTTGACAGTGTTGCACAGACACAGAAATGAGATCGAGGGATAAGATGTCCACTTGGACTGCCGTGACCTGTGTAGATATAGTTCAGGTCAGGGGAGGGAGAGAAACTTTTACAACTGTTTCAATGTGCATACCTTTTTTATATTTACTATGTTCTTATTTATTTGTCCACGTTTACGTCCCATGGTGTCCCATGGTGTCTCATGGTGTCTCATGGTGTCCCATGGTGTCCCATGGTGTCTCATGGTGTCCCATGGTGTCCCATGGTGTCCCATGGTGTCTCATGGTGTCCCATGGTGTCCCATGGTGTCTCATGGTGTCTCATGGTGTCCCATGGTGTCTCATGGTGTCCCATGGTGTCCCATGGTGTCCCATGGTGTCTCATGGTGTCCCATGGTGTCTCATGGTGTCTCATGGTGTCCCATGGTGTCCCATGGTGTCCCATGGTGTCTCATGGTGTCCCATGGTGTCTCATGGTGTCCCATGGTGTCCCAGGGTGTCTCATGGTGTCTCATGGTGTCCCATGGTGTCTCATGGTGTCCCATGGTGTCCCATGGTGTCCCATGGTGTTAAAGTAATATTGATCATTTTTGCGATGAACAATTTTCAAACACACAATAAAACTGACAAAAAAAAGGCCAACCTCCGGTAATGACACCACGATGTGTATTTTTCACAGAGTGAAAAACAAAATCACAGTTGCCATGACAACACGGCGTACTTAATAATCCATGCAAAAGTTGCCGTGGAACCGACCGTTGTACCCACACAGGAAGGCTGTCACGGCATGGTTTGAGGAGGGCCAAAAAAAAAAACTACAACCCAATATTGTTTATAGCACACCGCTACGCACACACACTGTCTGCAACAAACACAGCCCTCCACAAAGCGTCACATCCTGTGTAGATAGGCCGCCGGAGAATAGGGCCTGCAAGCCACAATTGCATGCAGCGCTACCACATACAGTTTCCATGCGTGTCAAGCATCCGGAATGAGGCATCTGCTAACACTAATGCTATTAGTTCTGAGTCTCCCCGTTCCTCATTACATTCCCTTAAAAGCAATTATAACCTGTCAGGGAGACAGATACGCAGGCTAAATGTTATCCCGGCCTGTTTGAAGCTGACAGAAAGGGGATCTTCTGAAGGTTTTACAGAGCTGGAAGTCAAGCTGGGTTTGAGAAGCTGCTACTTGTGGTTTTTGGTTGTGGGCTTTCGCTCGAGATACAGCGTTTCACTTTCACAGTCAGCATATATCCAGGACGTTCAAGCCACAACTGGGCCTGTGAGATAAGAGGCACACTGAGAGAGGAAAAATACCTTAAATATAGTTGTGTGGCTGCCGTGTATGTACATGGTTTTGAGTGTGTGTCTGCATCTGTGTGTGTGTACCCTGCTTCTTCTCTGCAGTCCCTGTGTGTGTGTGTGTGTGTGTGTGTGTGCGTGTGCGTGTGCGTGTGCGCGTGCGTGCGTGCGTGCGTGCGTGCGTGTGTGTGTGTGTTGAGAAGACAGACGTGTGGTGATGTGATATCTCGGTCCCCTCAGTCTCTATCAAAGAGGAACTGGTGTAGTCCTCATTAGTTCTGCAGCTCTCATGAATCGCACACCACATCTCCTTTTTACGAGACAGATACGCACACACGTGCACACAAACACACGCAACCACGCACAAAACAAGTGCACACACACACAGGGACTGCAGAGAAGAAGCAGGGTACACAAACAGATGCACACACACACACACACACACACACACACACACACACACACACACACACACACACACACACACACACACACACACACACACACACACACACACACACACACACACACACACACACACACACACACACACACACACACACACACACACACACACACACACACACACACACACACAGCCTGCTTTAACCAATGATGTGTATAACCCTGGATGACTGACAGGGGGTGCTGTAATAATTCCTTTTTCACATGTTTATTATATTACAGACACCTCCATGTTTATTATATTACAGACACCTCCATGTTTATTATATTACAGACACCTCCATGTTTATTATATTACAGACACCTCCATGTTTATTATATTACAGACACCTCCATGTTTATTATATTACAGACACCTCCATGTTTATTATATTACAGACACCTCCATGTTTATTATATTACAGACACCTCCATGTTTATTATATTACAGACACCTCCATGTTTATTATATTACAGACACCTCCATGTTTATTATATTACAGACACCTCCATGTTTATTATATTACAGACACCTCCATGTTTATTATATTACAGACACCTCCATGTTTATTATATTACAGACACCTCCATGTTTATTATATTACAGACACCTCCATGTTTATTATATTACAGACACCTCCATGTTTATTATATTACAGACACCTCCATGTTTATTATATTACAGACACCTCCATGTTTATTATATTACAGACACCTCCATGTTTATTATATTACAGACACCTCCATGTTTATTATATTACACATATATTGCAGTCTGAGGTCCCTGCAGTCTGAGGTCCCTGCTGTCTGAGGTCGCTGCTGTCTGAGGTCCCTGCTGTCTGAGGTCCCTGCAGTCTGAGGTCCCTGCTGTCTGAGGTCGCTGCTGTCTGAGGTCCCTGCTGTCTGAGGTCCCTGCAGTCTGTCCCTGCAGTCTGAGGTCCCTGCAGTCTGAGGTCCCTGCTGTCTGAGGTCCCTGCTGTCTGAGGTCCCTGCAGTCTGAGGTCCCTGCTGTCTGAGGTCGCTGCTGTCTGAGGTCGCTGCAGTCTGAGGTCCCTGCAGTCTGAGGTCCCTGCAGTCTGAGGTCCCTGCAGTCTGAGGTCTCTGCTGTCTGAGGTCCCTGCAGTCTGAGGTCCCTGCTGTCTGAGGTCTCTGCAGTCTGATGTCCCTGCTGTCTGGGGTCCCTGCAGTCTGAGGTCTCTGCAGTCTGAGGTCCCTGCTGTCTGAGGTCCCTGCTGTCTGAGGTCCCTGCTGTCTGAGGTCTCTGCTGTCTGAGGTCCCTGCAGTCTGAGGTCCCTGCAGTCTGAGGTCCCTGCAGTCTGAGGTCCCTGCAGTCTGAGGTCTATGCAGTCTGAGGTCCCTGCTGTCTGAGGTCCCTGCAGTCTGAGGTCTCTGCAGTCTGAGGTCTCTGCAGTCTGAGGTCCCTGCTGTCTGAGGTCCCTGCAGTCTGAGGTCTCTGCTGTCTGAGGTCCCTGCAGTCTGAGGTCCCTGCAGTCTGAGGTCCCTGCAGTCTGAGGTCCCTGCAGTCTGAGGTCTCTGCAGTCTGAGGTCCCTGCAGTCTGAGATCTCTGCTGTCACAGACAATCCATTTTAGCCCCATCTGACGACATGTTGCAGAACGTGATGGGATGCCACCTACGAAGACAGTCAAACAGTGTTTGGCCATCTAAATGATTTCTAACTCTGTACATAATACAGTACATGCATCCTACTAGGGTGCAATAAAAGCTGTTAGCAAAACCCCCAAATTAAAATGTAAAGCCATCCTCACCCTCCACCATGATGAAATCCCCTATTAACTGAAGCAAGGAGTCAAAATGTGACTGGAGGGGATAAGAGGGAAGCCAAGCCCTAAGGGGATCTCTCTTCCTCCTTTCTCCCCCTGCTCCTCTTTCTCCCTCTCTATCCCTTCTTCCCTGAGGTTGTGTGCTCCTTGCAGGTGCCACATCTGCCAGCTTCCAGACTGCTGGCTGGGAGAGAGATAATCTAGGTAATCCCCCGTCATCCCAGCAGCTATCATAGTACTCTATAACCTCCTAATCCCTCTAATTCTCTAAGACTCTCTGCAGTCAGTCCGCTGCCTCACACACACACACCGGGATCCTTGTTGCCAGGGGGGGAGGATATGTAGTTGTGTGTGCGTGCATGCTCTTCAGCTACTTCGCTTAATCAAGAAGGGAAGCTTGTGGCCTAAAGCCTGCCTGACCTAACCACAGCTTTCAGGAACTTCCATCGACGGATCTGAGAAACACACGAAGAAGAAAATGGAAATACCTCCAGCGAATAAGAAATAACGGTCTTCACATTTGTGACGCCTCCCATTTGTGACGCCTCCCATTCGTGATGCCTTCAGGAAGTATTCACACCCCTTGACTTTTTCCACATTTTAGCTTTTGTGTCACTGGCTTACACACAATACCACATAATGTCAAGTGGAATTATGTTTAGACATTTTTACAAATTAATCAAAAAATGAAATGCTGAAATGTCTTGAGTCAAGAAGTATTCAACCCATTTGTTATGGCAAGCCTAAATCAGTTCAGGAGTAAAAATGTGCTTAACAAGTCACATAATAAGCCATATAAGTTGCATGTGTGTAATAATCTTGTTTAACGTGACCTCATCTCTTTACCACACATAGAATTATCTGTAATTGTATGTCGAGCAGTGAATTTCAAACACAGATTCAACCACAAAGACCAGGGAGGTTTTCCAATGCCTCACAAAGAAGGGCATTGAATATCCCTTTGAGAATGGTGAAGTTAATAATTACACCTTGGATGGTGTATCAATGGTGTATCAATACCCTCAGAGTAACTACAACTACAGTTGCCGGAGAGGAAGGAAACAGCTCAGGAATTTCACCATGAGGCTGATGGTGACTTTAAAACAGTTACCGGGTTTAATGGCTGTGACAGGAGAACACTGAGGATGGATCAACAACATTGTAGATACACCACAATACTAACCTAAATGACAGAGTGAAAAGAAGGAAGTATGTACAGAAAAAAATTATTCCAAAACATGCATCCTGTTTGCAATAAGGCACTAAATTAAACTGCAAAAAATGTGGCAAAGAAATTCACTTAATGTCCTGAATACAAAGTGTTATGTTTGGGGCAAATCACACATAACATAACTGAGTTAATATTTTCAAGCATGGTGGTGGATGCATCATGTTATGGGTATGCTTGTCATCAGCAAGGACTAGGGAGTTTTTTAGGATAAAAATAAATGGTACAGCACAGGCAAAATCCTAGAGGAAAACATGGTTCAGTCTCCTTTCCACAAGACACTTGAAAATCTATGGCAAGACTTAAAAATGGTTTTCTAGCAATGATCAACCACCAACTTGACAGAGTTTGAAGAATATATATATTTTTGTGAAAATATTGTATAATCCAGGTGTGCAAAACTCAGAGATTTGCAGCTGTAATATCTATAATTACAGCTGTAATCGCTGCCAATGGTGATTCAAATATGTGAATACTTATGTAAATTAGATATTTCTCTATTTCATTTTCAATAAATCTGCAAACATTTCTAAAAACATGTTTTCACTTTGTCATCGTGGGGTAATGTGTGTAAATGGGTGAGAAAATACATATATTTAATCCATTTTGATTCCAGGCTGTAACACAACAAAATGTTCCCAACTGGATGTTCTAAATACGCATTCTAATCACACTGGTTCTAATCACACTGGTTCTAATCACACTGGTTCTAATCACACTGGTTCTAATCACACTGGTTCTAATCACACTGGTTCTAATCACACTAGTTCTAATCACACTGGTTCTAATCACACTGGTTCTAATCACACGGGTTCTAATCACACTGGTTCTAATCACACGGGTTCTAATCACACGGGTTCTAATCACACTGGTTCTAATCACACTGGTTCTAATCACACTGGTTCTAATCACACGGGTTCTAATCACACTGGTTCTAATCACACGGGTTCTAATCACACGGGTTCTAATCACACTGGTTCTAATCACACTGGTTCTAATCACACTGGTTTGATCGTATGCTACAGGGACCACTGTAAAATGGCACCACTGTAGAAATGCGCCTATGTTTGGTCTCAATTAAATAGCCTGTAGGCTGCATTGGTCGGAAAAGCAGTCAACAGGTATGAAACCTTTCTGAAGGCACTGTAGCTGTTTACTTTGGCTGTATCTTAAACGAGGGACCGGAGGAAAGGAGGGATTTGACAAGAAGGCTAAATGAAAGGAAGATCTGAGTAGTAGCAGAAGCTAGCTAGCAGACCTTGATCAATAACCACTCCGTTTTACAGTGGACACTATTTTTTTTTAAATTTTTTAAATAAGCCATTTATAGGGCTGTAAACCTCAGACTCTGCTTGCTGACAGTTTATCACATAATCAATACACTCATCAAAGGAGCCAGGAGGGGAGAAAATACATCATCTCATCCCCGGCTGAGGAATTTTATATACTAATTACACTCCTCAGCAGTAGGGCTTAGGATGATACAGTCAGCGTATAGCCTCTAAGTAGGGAGAAAGAGCTGAATTGACAGGTCCGCTCGATGGTCTCTATACACGGAGGTCCACTAACACGCTAGTGGCCTCGCCCTTTCAACTCTGAGGGAGAGTAGCGGGTTGAGGGGTTAAAAGCGTTATTCTGCCTGCTCAGCTCTCTGGAGGATGGAGGGGTGGGGAGGAGGGGGAGATACGGGAGAGGGAGGTGGAGGAGGTTGGGGGTGTATTGATCAGAACAGGCTATTATCAAACAGGAAGCTGTTTATCATGTTGCCTGCTCGCTGGAGGAGCCGAGCTGGCCTGTAATGGAGCGTGGCCTTCTGCCCAATGCTTTCTGTCTCTCCATCTCCCTCGGTCTCTCCCTCTCTTTCTGTCTCTTCCTCTGTCTCTATCTCTCTCTCTCTCTCTCTTTCTATCTCTCTCTGTCTCTATCTCTCTCTGTCTCTATCGCTCTCTGTCTCTATCTCTCTCTCTATCTCTCTCTGTCTCTATCTCTCTTTGTTTCTCTCTCTCTCTGTCTATCTCTCTGTCTCTATCTCTCTCTGTCTCTATCTCTCTCTGTCTCTCTCTCTCTGTCTCTATCTCTATCTGTCTCTCTCTCTCTGTCTCTATCTCTCTCTATCTCTATCTCTATCTGTCTCTATCTCTCTCTGTTTCTCTCTCTCTTTGTTTCTTTCTCTC